>NC_137927.1:24861047-24928547 GCF_963457725.1 Sprattus sprattus
GTGGCAGTACAGCAGGAACACTCCAGAAACCTGCATGGAAAGATGGACTGAGCTTAGAAACAATCAACCCCTAAATGAAAATGGTGGAACAACTCAGCAGGATCATGGATCATTTGGGCAATGATTTCTATCAGGTTAATCTAACCACTTGAACCATCATGATGCTTGATACCATGATACTTGCAGTTATGGTCATATGGATACGTAGGATAGTCACTAAAACTGCTTGTGGGCTTTATCAAATGACTAAATGATTTGTGTCTGATATTCAAGAGTAGTTGGAGTGGGGTTTATATGGGGTGCTGCTCACCCAGGAATAATGCAAGTCACCACATGACGTAATATGAGAGGCAGTGATGCAGTCAAATGTGTTCACGTAGCTCAACCTACTGCGTGTGTATGAGGAAGTCAGATGTCTAAAGGGGAAACATGCAGATACATTAGTCCGGTTTCAGAGGCCTTTTACCTGGGAGAGTAAGGGATCGACTTCGGCCTCAACTGGTTGAAGGCAAAGGTTAGCTTCTGGGCAGCCCTCTGCTGCTGAATTTCCTGCAAATGAGAGAAAAGACAAACGTGTGAATCTGTGTCCATTTGGCTTCATTTCATCATTCCATTTCAGCTCCTCAGCTAATCTCTCCTCTCTCTGTCTCGGTTCTAGGTACACTTGAGAGGGCTGCATGTGAGTGGACAGTGGAGGTCTTGCTAAAAAGGGAGACTAAAAGAGGACTTCTGATGTGAATGGACAGTAGATGTCTTGCTGAAAAGGGAGACTAAAAGAGGACTTCTGATGTGAATGGACAGTAGATGTCTTGCTGAAAAGGGAGACTAAAAGAGGACTTCTGATGTGAGTGGACAGTGGAGGTCTTGCTCAAAAGGGAGACTAAAAGAGAACTTCTGATGTGGGGGGAGAGGGCAGGGCAGTGCCGGCGTCAGCGTCCCACACCATACTAGTCTTGACGTACACACATCTAGTGTCCACAAGGACCCATGCTTAATTCCAGCCTGAGGTCATTTCCTTGAGCCTACTCCCTATCTCTGTCTCCCACTCACCTCCTGTTGTGTCTTCACCGTCACTGAATAAAGGCTGGGAAAGCCCTCAAATCAAACTGATGCTGTGCTAACCAGGCTGGGTTCATTCAGTTCCCTCAGGTCCTGAGATAGAGGACATTCTGAACTGTGCCATACCACTCTATGGACCATAAGCCATATTGTCTGGGCAGACCAGCTCTTCAGAGAGCACCTCCCTTCCTAACTGGCACCTTGGCTTAACTTGCACTTAAGCAGTGACAGGCCCGCACTTCTTTTTCTTTCTATGAAAAAAAAAAGCAGTATTTATTGTTACACCAGGTTCTATTGCTCTTAGCTTGACTGTTCTCTTCCTTGAACGTCGCTTTGGACAAAAGCGTCTGCTAAATGTAAATGTAAACCACAAAGAGCATTCCCTTCTCTGACAGGTCAAAAGCCATGCAGAGTGGACGTTACTCCACACGCTAGATTTACAATATGGCTACACGGACCGCTGCTGACCTCAGAGACACCCAGTTGTGGGGGTTCACTCAGATGTTGACTGCCACGGGCCATGTCAGACTGCCACGGGCCTGCACCAGACACCAGACACACCCCGATAAGAGGAGCTGCCTGCGTGTTGCGGCACAGGATGGATCTGAGGCACCCCCACCCACCCACGCCCACCCACAGCAGGGACTGCTCTCAGGAAGCACCCTGGCCACTTCCTGCCATCTTCAACCTCCCCACACACTTATTTACTCAGTCACTCACTCAGTCAGTCAGTCAGTTGCTAAACGGATGTTTGTGTGGAAAAGAAAAGGTTCCTTTCCCTCAACACACAGACACAGACACAGACACAGACACAGACACACACACACACACACACACACACACACACACACACACACACACACACACACACACACACACACACACACACACACACACACACACACACACACACACAGCCTAAACACAGAGAGGAATGCAGTGGCCTGAGTGAGGTGGAAGCAATCAGAGAGCCGCCAGAAACCTCACAGCAGTGGGTTCACAGCCAGAATGTTGACAGACTGAAGGCAGCGAGTGGCAGCCTATTAAAAGCCATTCACTGTTGATGAAAGTAAACACCCGCACAAATCAAATTCGTCCCAAAGGGAAACTGCCAAACTATTTTCACCAAGGTTACCATTTGGTCACTTTGGTAACCCAGACAATGCTGTCTGGTATGCAGTCATTTAATGGAGCTTCAGACCGAGCCACTTGGCTCTACTGAACGGCCTTGGTGTTTGAAAACACATCAGTGGGATCTAAACTCAAGCCTGCACGCATGCACAGCCCACCCAGTGCAATCGGGGGCTTATTTGAAATGGCGGACATGACATGGGGGCTGGCCTCTCACCCTGAGACAAAGGTGGAGCACAGTGTCCTCCTTGTAGATGCTCTGCCAGGTGTTGACCACCTCGGGCAGGAAGGACTTGACGATGTACAGGTGGCCCGGCTTGAGGATGTCGTACTCGGACCAGGTACAGAGGACCTTGAGGGCCCGGCGCAGACCACCGCCCATCTCCTCCTTGCTGAGGAACTCGATTTTGGCACAGAGGCCGCGCTGGGCCCAGGAGGACATGCTGTTGTTGATGGTGTTGGGGGAGCTCTCCTCCAGGCGGTACACAGTCACCGGCTCCCCTGTGTCAGAGAGAGAGTGAGCGAGAGAGAGAGGTGTCAAAAAACAAGTGATGAAAATAGCTTTGTTTAAGATCTTTTAATGGTATGTCATGTTTAGTGCATGGTGCTACACTACAAGGTATTGTCAATTTTCTGTGGTGGTGGAGTGGGGAAGTACTTTAAATCAAATGGCAATTTTTTTTTTTAATCATGAAATGACTAAATTGTCAGTAACTTGCACCTGTACACTAAAAAACATTTATGACTTAAGTAATATAAGTACAACTCCTGTTATTGTACATTACTATTCTCCACACACTCTCCACATTGGTCAGTTATAGGACACTGATGACTTAATCTAAAAGTGACTCCTGACACACTGAACCTAAAGCACTTCTGCCTCTAATGTAGCTATAAGCTTGAGAAAGGGGGGCTGGATTGCTGGAGAGAGGGGTGGAGTGGCACAGCCTTACCTCTAGGGGGCACAGGGGTGAACGGGATGCTCTGGGACAACCGCATCAGGTTATTACGCTCCACAGCTAATACAGGGAGGGACAGACGGGTTTATTACACTCAGCACAGAGAGGAGAAGAGGGAGCCAACACTCAGCTAGCATTCCAAATGTGTGCCAAACATGAAACAGCAATGCTTTACATCAAGTGTCCTTTCATAAACATCATCTTTTGGGTTTGTTAGCATGATAATATGCCATAAACACCTCCATTAAGTATGAAATAAGAGTTACATACGGTAGTTGTAGTATGAAGGCCTAGTAACCTAGTCAACTGATTAATCTTGGGTGTGTCACATCCAGCAGCATGTGAAAGGCCAATAGTGTTGTTCACATTGCTGGTATCTATCTAGTAGTTCAAAATAAATACTGTGGAATATTTCTTTAACAGTGTTATTTCCTTTTGGCTTGTAAACCCATCATGTGATGGTCTGTGTTACACGGCCTGTCTCACTGAATGCAGTAAGAATGAGGTGAAGAGAACTTCATGTAAAGCATTACGAATGAAAGCACTTTAAGGGCACATGAAGGCACGCTCACCCGAGTACTGGTAACTTTCGATTGGCTTGAATGGAGACCCGATAGCTGAAGGGTTAAACAAGTTCAGGTTATTACAGGCAACTTCAGTCCCATAATTCACCTGGAGTCACACTTGCATTACCAAAATAGTTTTATAGAACAACATCATGCAAACAGAACATAATAAACCATGCTTAAACTGGAGCTTTAAACAATAAAATGTATCATTAAAGAAACAATAAAGCAATAATAATATTATTAGTCATTCAGTTGCAGCTATGGTTAGTCACTCTATGGCCTTTATCAAGTCAATAGCTTACAGGTTATGATGGCAATTAAACAACCTTCACACCCAGATTCAATTGATTAGCGGTAGCTCTTTGCTAGCCCCTACATTCCAAAGTCTAACACCACTTTAAACAGGCCATCTTTCGTATAGTACTTTTGGAGCTAGCCCAAAGAAGATGGACAATATTTCTATCAAACACTGCACATTCTTCTGCCTGCAGGGGGCAGAGCAGCAGGCCTAAAGAGGGACCATAGAGAGACGGACTCACAGTCTTTCCTGCTTCCCAGGTGTGTGTGTCTGGCTGTGTACAAGCATGCCGCCGCTGAAATGAACAGGTGAAAATGGAGGTTACATGGTCAGAATGAATGCTCAGTCTACAGTCACTGCTACGTACCCCCGTAAGAGTCCCTAAAGGTCGGGGGTCAGACATGATGAGAGAGACTAGAGGCACATTCCTGGCCTGCCTGCAGCACTGTGGACACACTGTCTAAAGATGGCTATCTGGATGTAGTGCATCCAAACAAACACTCCCCCCCCCCCCTTAAGTGTTGTTACCCAAACGCCAGCAGGGCTGCAGGCAGGAATCTAACATTTCAGTGGCGGAAGAAAAGCATGAGCTTTGTGAGGAGTACAGCAACAGAACCATCATGTGGTCTCCCACAAACATCTCAAGGAGGGGACTGCAGAACAAAAACAGCAGCCTCATCTACAGAAAGACAGCAAGGCCAGAGTATAAAGTATGGCCAGAGTATAAAGTATGCATGAGGTACCAAAGCTATTCCCTCGGGGCTCTAAAAGGCCGGTGCTGAAGAAACAAGCTGTGGGCAGACCAAGGCCCTGGGTGTGCATGATGCGGTGTGCATGATGCGGTGTGTGTGTGTGTGTGTGTGTGTGTGTGTGCGTGCCTGTCTGAATGTGTGTGTGTGTGTGTCTGGTTGGTGCATGACAGGGAGATATGATTCAGCGAGATGAGATGAGATGGTTCATACCATTTAGAACCTCATCTGGGGGGCTTCTGCAAAGGAAAGAAGAATAAGATCATTTTCACATGGTTGGGCTGTAATACGTTCATCAACATACATCCTAATCAACAACTTGCAAACGTCAAGACTGTTAAGGTCAAGTGTGATCTGTGTCAGTTGCCTCTCGGACAGAAACATTCCTGGGTAATCATGCGCTCTTCACAGGGAACTACTTCACAGATACAAAGTCTCAATAATCCCTTTGTAGTCATTGCTGACACTAGAAAGTTGTTAGCCCCGCATTTAGCAGGAGACTCATATGATCCCCACGCTGAATGGACCACTTCCATCTAAATGCCTTAATAGCTTTCAGCTGAATGGGCGATTGTTTTCCTTCTCCATGGCAACTCTTAATCCGGGATTGGCCGGGGGCCACGCTCTGTGATTGGACACAGTGGCGGCAAGGGCGGCCATGGGCGCTAGAGAATGTGACCCCTGATGTGGTGCCAGGTGTGAACCTGCAGCGAGGAGAATGTGGTGGGGCAGCGACGCCGATATGCCCTCAAGGAGGGCGCCTCCTGTCACGCGTGTGCCATGGAAACAAACAGGGAACACGCTGGCCCTGGCCTGGCAATCATTAACACGCCGCCGTAGTCTTTGATGAAGCAGAGAAATCGATTACTTACAGACTGCTGGCCTGGGCTGACTTGACTTGTACCCTCTCCTGGAATGACAAAAGGGGATTGTGATCAAACAGTGAGGTTTAATAACCGTGTTGATGGCAGGGATCCAAAAAACATCACACCTCCGTTGAGTCATAACTCTTGTGAGTTTCGACACCCTATTTACCATCAACTCAATTAACAAGACATGCCAATCACAACTGCAAGGTGGAGGGTTCAAACTCCACTCCAAGATATGCTTGAGAACGGTATGTAATGAGACCAGACCATGCCTCCAAGTGTTAGTGTGTGTGTGTGTGTATACACACTGACCAGCAGCAGGGCAGCGCGTGGGTCCTTATGGACCAGGATGTCCTCTGCAGACACTCGACTCTGATCCCGTTTGCTGAGAGCTGAGGGGGAGAACCACACACGGTCACACACAGAACCACACACAGTCGCACACCATCGCACACAGTCGCACACAGTCACACACACACACACACTCACACACACACACACACACACACAGACAAAAGTGCTTTGTCAGGTGGGTACAGTGAACATCAACTCCTTTCGAGTCAGTGTCTACAAGGGTGCCTGTGGCGGTCTGTGTGGACGCGTCATTTCAAATGGCTTACTTGACTCAGGTCGCAGAAGCGTGGGGTTCCTGTCGAACTCAGTGAAGCCAGCGTACGAGTTCACTGTCCTCATGTGACCTTCAGCGCGACCCTAGGATCAGTGGCACAAAACAAGCACAATGGAGTCCATCAAAGCAAACAGGTGATGTGTGGTTATGTGTGGATACCTCAACATGGTGTATACAACAGGGACTAAACTAAACAGAAGGCCAGAAACAAAACACAGAATAAAAAAAGAAATACAACATCACACCATACACCAAATCATAAGTTAACACACATGGTCATCCATGTACAATTTCCGGTAAACAATTCCTTTAGTGGGAAATGGTCTGGATATTTAAAACAAACATTTTGCTGTTTTATAGTTGCTTGGCAACCCGGTTGCAAACTGCAGAATGATTGGGACCATAACGGGCCACTGCGTGTTTATGCACCACTGTGCAGCAGCAGCAGGAGAGAGTCAGAGGACACTGACCATTGCCTTGGCCTTCTTGGATGGACTGAGCTGTCGGCTGCCAGCAGCGTCGTCTGTGGGGAAAGAGTGCTGTAGATCCACGTCATCTTTATGGCCTTGACCAGATCAGAGATAGAAAGCATGTCAGTGACAGGGGCAAGTAGCCATTGTAACACTTTTGAACTTTGTAGATAGTGAATTCACAGTCTGTTACACTCCAGGGAACATGTCCACGCAAACAGCATACCTCATTCAGAATTAAGAATATTAATACCTGAATTATTAATTAATGAATTAATTATTTACTTAAGCATGTACAATACCTGAACAATATGTAAGGCAAGTCAGGATTAAATGAATCAACCAGTGTATGCTTACCCGTATGTGTGAGTGTATTATATTATTTACAGTATTCTTTTATACGGCTATGTATAACTGAACTGTAATTAATTGTAATATGTATGTAATTCCTAGTTTGTCTTAGAAGGTTTGACTGTTGCCTAAGAGTCACTATAGGAGCAATAGCACAGTTAAATGGAATCAGAAATCCTAATCATAAAACTGTAAAAATACCACCATTAGCTGAGAACATTATATGTTTATGTGGAACATTTCCAAAATATCTTACAAATATGGCTGACTATTTGACCAACTGCTGGTAAAATACATGTAACAAATGTTTACGTGGCAATCATCTTGATGTCGCGGAGGTGCGTCAATGCAGAATATGTGCATTAACACACACACACAGCGTGACAGATTGTCTCATCATCCACCTGACCCAGACTTGAACCTCATTCCTTTTTCATCTCAAACTCAACAGCAGATTGGAGTGGAGTGAAAGATTTAAAAAAGGAAACAATAGAAGTTCAGGTTTAGACGAGAGTTTTATAATAAACTGACTAATATTAATATGTGCACCATGCAAGTCTAAGCACAGCACATCATTGCAGCTGTTCAGATCTACATTACATGACCTGACTAGCAGCTGGTCAAATAGCAAAGTCATAAGAGACAGAATAATATTCACCCACTTCCATCCACCAGGCACATTCAACAACATAGCAACCCGTTAGTTCACATGTTTCCAAACACACACTATGGTCCCTTGGAGGAGTGAAGACTCCTGTGAGCCTTGGGAGGGTTTTTTGCATCGATTCTGTCTGCCACATCTGTCATGTAATTCTGGCCAACGCAGGGATGGTGAAGAATGACTAGTTATTCTTCTGAGTGAAGGGCCTGTGATGTCCACTGAAGCCAGCTTAGAGGTCTTCAGAATTCTTTAGTATCCTCATGTTTATTCCTGAATAGATTAACTTGCCAATTCTCCATTAGATGTTTGTTTTCTGGGCATTAAAATTCATCCTTATCGATCCACAATGCACAACAGATGTGGCATAAGACAGAAATAAGGTTGAGTACTCAAACCCTGGGTACTGAAAAGAAATCCCAAAAGAAAAACTGCCCATGCAAAGACTTCAGACGGAGCTGAAGAAACCCCGACACAAACACCCAAGCAGGCCAGCAACCAAGCACCCTCTTTCCGATAACTGAAGCTGGAACTCAAACCTCTGTCTTTGGCCACGTGCCTCAGCCTACGCAGCACTCCTTTACCATTCTGCCTACGTTTGGGGGGCTGGGCGGGGGCATTCTCCACGTGTGAACTCCCAGGGACAACAGCAGGGGGCAGGTCGTAATCAGGATGGGTGTTGTCATCGTGGGGCAGGTCACTTGCCGGGCCCGGGGGATCCGAGGGGGATTGCGATCGGGGCGTTTCATGTGTGCTACCCTGACCACCTGGGTCAACACTAACCTCTATGCTATCGTCATCATCGCAGAAGGCTTGATTGACATAGCCATCCCTCTCAGAACAAGCGGGCGAGGCAATTGTGCTGTCCCTCTTAGCGCAAGCGGGAGAGGAAACCGGGCGGGCAACGTCAGACGTCTTTGAGACTACGAGCACAGTAGGAAAAGAACAGCTGGCATCTTCCTCCTCCTCCTCCTCCATTTCCAGCTGCTCATCACTACTACAATGAGGATCAGACTTACCGACGAAGGCCCCGAACTCCACTGTGAAGCTCTCGGGCAGGGGGTGGTGCTCTGGCGTGGTGACCTGGGAGAGCCTGTGGGAGGCGAAGGCGTCCGTGGGCTGGGAGGGGGTGCTGACGAAGAACTGGGCGGTCCGTGGGGGGGCCCCTGGCAGGCTGCTATAGGACTCGTCCGGATGAAGCCGACCGGGCTGCCTCTCCCTGGAAGAGAGACCGCGCAGGCGCAGCTCCGGCGAGGTCACGGCTGCAGAGGCAGCGGAGGCAGCACTGTGGGGTAAGGCACTGCCCGAGGGACCGGCCTCCGGGAGGTTGAGTGCTGCGCCCGCCCGCCGCTCCGGGCTCAGGGCCAGAGCCAGCTCCAGACCCGGCCGCCGGGGGACGGCCTCGTAGGCGCTGTTGCCAAACAGAGACTCGGCGATGTTGCCTGGGCCGCAGGCGGCGCTGCGGCGGGCCAGTGCGGACGACTTGTGCGGCAGGCCGGCTTCGCCGTCGGCCACGCTGGACGCCAGGTTCTTGGTGATGCTCAGCTCACGCGTGATCTGGTTGTGCACCTTGCTGGCCTCGGACGCCTGCTGGGCCGTCAGGGCCTTCAGCGTGTCCACCGTCAGGGCCGAGAGGTCCTGCAGGTGCCCGATTTGGGAGTCTAGCGTGTGCAGCGAGCGCTTGATGAAGTTCACCTTGTGGCTGACCTCCTTCATCTGAATGAACATGCATTCAACCCTGTGGAGATTTCATTCAAATCAAATTCAATGAGTATCAAGACAGCTTTTCACTCTTCATCTGTAACTATCTGACTATATGGAGAGGTCATGTTAAAAGTTCTTCAGGAGACAAAGCCTTTAGTTAAAATACACCATTTAGAAAATACACTTACAAATGCCAAAAGAAATATTTAAATTCATAACTAACCCTAACCCTAGACATAAAACAGCAGACTTTATGAACCACTCTGAAAGTGCTCACTTGTCACCGGTCACTCTGATCCTCTCGTCGCTCCCGGTGTGAAACTGGTCATCCTTCTCATGGAAGTACGTCTCCACACACTGCTCCTCAAAGTCATGCAGTTTCTTCTGGTCCTCCTCAGTCAGAAACAGCTCTGCAGGCACAGGGAGGAGAGTCACTGGTGATTACTGACCCATGGCAGAGCACATCATGTCATTTCAGCCACTGGCTGACATATGATAAGCCGCTGATATCTTACATCGTACTGGACTGGACTTTTGGTCCATTTGTCTCAAAGATCCCATCCCTGATCAAAATTTGTTCTCCAAATAAACTTCACCCTGTGTGTGTGCGTTCAATTAGTAACACCATATGCATAAGTGAACGACTCCTGTCCCATTTAAGCAAAGCACACAGATAATCATCGACGCGACTCTCCGTACTTGGGCCATATGAGTAACTGTCCTTCTTCCTCTTCCGGCAGATGTACGAGAACAGAGAGGACAGGTGACTGAGGAAGATGAGTGGAGGGGGCAGGACCGGCCTCTCGTGGTACACCATGATGAAGTGATAGCGCTGGTACTTCCACACCAGATTGGACATGGACTTGACTTGCAGGTACACGTTGCTGTGATGAAGAAAGAGACTCCGTAAAGATCAGTTCTGCACATGCTGACTCGTTTTATCGCCATTACGAGGATTTACAGACGGTCTTCTTCTAGAGCCTGGCATAGTCTTTCTGCCCGTTATAAAAACACATTATATTGTCACTATGAGAGGGGTCAGAAAGTGAGTGTAGTGTGTAGGAGTTGATAGTTAATTATTGGCTTACTTGAAGAAGGCTATGAGGAGATTGACCATGAGGATATACTGAACAAAGAGGTAGACCGCTTGCAGGAGGGGAGTGAGCCAGACTCCAGCGCTACAGAGATTCTTCTTAGCCAAATTCTCTTCCACATTATCTGCACACACTGCAAAGGAACAGGAAGAATATCAGAAAGAGTAGCAATGTGGCACATAGGTGCTGAATGGTGCATTTTGTCAACCTAAGGCCCAAACATTAGCAGTGTATCTGATGCTTTCGAAAAGAAAGACGGCCCACACACAAATGAGAGAGTAAGGACTGTTTGTTGTTGTGATTTCCTATCTATCTGACTATCTGCTTCACCCACTCTGGTTTTGGGATTTCAGGAATTTCAGGAAGTCATAAGTAGTCATAAAATTTGTATTTCAATCTCTAACCTTTAATCTTTCTATTAAACTGACTAAAGTAGCATCACTATGTACAATATACACAAACAACGAAAACTGAAAACAGGACTACTCTACATTAACACATTTGTACATGAAAATAGTGTTGTTCAATTAAAGTTGACTTTGGTAAGAATAATAGATTTGGTGTGCACAACTACTGAAATGGTTTGCTACAGAAAATATCTGTCAAAACACCTTTAAAAGCCCAAAGAAGTTTGCGGAATGTAAGGCTTTGTGGGCCTAAAACCTTGACATAAGCCTGTGGACCTTGGTTTGTTGCTTGCTCCGCGTGAGAGTTCTGAGATTGGGTTTTTGTTGTAGTCTAGTCTGTCGATTTTTGCATAAGGGGTTTATTTACAATCAATAACCTTTTAAATGTGAAATAAGAGCCATCGTCCCAGCAGCGCCCTAATGCAGTCCTCTATGTTACTATGCGACAAGGACTGATGTATGAAACTAGATACTCTATTTTTTAAAGGATATATCTAAAACATTTTAGATACACACAAACGCACACGCAAAATTGGTCTATGGTAAGGGGAACTTAACAACAAAATAAACTGGTACTAGTGTACCTTCATTGCTCATTTGTGCTGTGCTCATACATTAGTTAAAATTATACATTTGAACCTGTTTGCGGTAAAACAGATGTAAATCAGCAGAGGGTATGGAAAGTTGTTCACTAAATCTCAGAGCTCCAGTCAAACATCATGAAACCCTCACACAGGCTTATCTTCAGGTGACAGATCCATCAAGCTTAATGTCCTACAACCTTTTCTCCAAGTGAGGCATTTTTGCACACACTGCTTACACAATTTAAGTACATTTTACTCTCCCTCAGTTGGGTGATGAAATGTGCTTCTAGGGTAGGTGGCAGGCAACCTCGTTTCCCCACTGGACTACTTCCAGTGAGGTGGGGTAGTGGGAGTGAAGATGGTCTTTGATTAGGCCGTCGTGGAGGTATGATTCCCATGTGTTGGTGCCAATCAGCGTCCCATGCTGTGCCTAAGAGGTCTGTAATAAAAATGTCCCTTACCAGCATAGTCCTCCTTACCGTCGATTTCATAAGCATACACTTCACCATACATCATCCAGTATGGTTGAAACACCACATCTTTGACCAGCGTCCATGAGGCAGTCTCGTTGGGGTACAGGATGGCTTTTCTTGGGACGCCGTAGCTCAGAAGCACTATCGCCATGATCACCACAATGTAAAACATGTTGGCCACCTGCCAGTGCACCAAAAGCAAGCAATCTGTTAGTGCCAAGTTTAGCAATTCTGCTTCAGCTTCCAGCATTAATTATGGTTATACTAGATAACTAAAAACCGTTATCTGTGTGGGTCAAAATGTTAATGCAACAGCTCATACAAATGTTAAATTCAAAGCTGAAAAAAAGATCATAAAAGGCAACGTACCATTTTGCCAATCATCATGACATATGGTCCAGCTTGCTGGTTCACGGCCAAAATATCAAGGAGACGCACGTACCAAAATATAATATTCAAGCAATACACAGTTCTTCCAGCAATAAAAACACTTTCTTCGTAGGCTCCAAATCTCAAACCGAATCCCACAAAAAAAGACACAATTGCAGCAAAGTCTGATATGTTAAAATAGTCACTGAACCAGACTTTGATCTTTTGACCTATCTTCCCAGCCTCAGACATAAACATCTGTGAGGAGACCAAACAGAAAAAAAAAGACTGAGTTAGAGCTCCAGAATAGCAACACATGACAATATACAAACTATCCCTACATCATGAACTTGATTTATTTATGGCCAATGCGTAAGATAAAAGCTTGTTTAACCAAAGGGGCAAGTACCTCACGTATTTTCTCAATGGCAGACGTAAAAATGTAGAGGATGACCACCCACTCCTGTGGTGAAGGGAAGGCTGGCATTCTGACCAGCACAACATACGAGTAGAGCATCAGAAAGCCCAAGTAAGCTAACTGATAGAGAAAAGAAAGGGAACACAATAGATTAGACAAACCCACCAAGGCCCAATACACTTCTTTTTTTTTTTTACACACTGACGATGGCTTAAGGCCAAAACGCGTCTGTGCAAAATAAACTGGTCTTAATATTATTGAGAAAAGATTGAAAGTGCGGTTTTTATTCTACTCATAGTTAACATTCTTTTACTCGCACCCGAAAACGCATTTATATTTTTTTGAAGTAGAGGGCGCCTATCCCTACCAATACACTTTTTGCACATCATACCTAAGTGTGATGTCTTCAGAATTCTTCTGTTAAATTATTTCCCAACATAGTCTGCTGTGGTAGAGGGCGGCTAATCTGAATCTAAAAACACAGAGGCCCAGAGTAGGCCTATTCTGAGTAAAGTTGACTTTTTTGTGCACCTTCAGACTCAGAGGTGTTGGATGAATATCCTTCAGCCCCCATCAAATAAGTTATAAATGATTTGCCTTTGGCTGATATATTGAAGACAATATGCTAATATTAAATAACACATAATACAAAATCAATTCACATTAGTTATTCATGAATTAGCCTTGTCTGATAAATGGAAGCTTCAAATGGAGATCTTAGGCAAGACTGACCAACTTCAAAAGGAGGCAATAGAATAAACAAGCCCATCAGCATGCGTACACACACACACACACACACACACACACACACACACACACACACACACACACACAGACACAGACACACACACACAGACACACACACACCTCCTGCATCCAAAACTCACAAAGCCAGCCGTGTAAAGCCAAGCCTTCACACTGATAAACACTTCAGGATCGTTTGAGGTTAACTGCTAAGTGGCGGAAATCTAAGTTAATTAATTATCCGTGGTGGTCATTCATCACTAAACTGTGCATCCAGACGTGGCGCTCTTTCGCCTTTAAAAACAGAACGAGGGGCCTTTAGTTGAAGTCCCTCAGTGCTAAGAAGGAGCAGTATTATGTGTCAGAGTGTTTCACTGATACTATCAGCTCTCCACAGCTCTAAGGGGGGAGGTGAACAACACTCCATCAAGCGAGACAAGGCAAACAAGCAGCCTGAGACAGCGCTGGAAATCGGCCTGGGGCACAGAATGGCCCTGCTGCCATCACAAAGAGCCCGGTGCTTTTCCATGATGCTTTTGATTCTCAGGCCAGGACGCTTAGGACATACATACCGTGTTAAACCAGAACTTCACAATGGGAGCGTGGTAGAATGCGTAGAACTTCCTGGTGATGGGTAACCTCCTAGAGCGCGCGTGGACCTCAGTCTCATTCTTGACCTCAACATTGTCGCACATCCGAACCTCTTTGAAAACATCCTGGAAACAAACATTTACTTTTATACCAACACTTTTTTTCTATCCTTGATATGCAGTTCACAGTTTACACAACTATGCTTTACATCACATCTACCTGGTTACAAAAGTCAACTTAAAAACAAAAGCCAATTTAAAAATGTAACTTTTTTTTTCTATTGGCTGACAAGTACCATTTGGATATCTTCCGCTGCATTCTGGAGGTTGTGCTCACTGTCCTCCATGGTCATCTGATGGGCATCTTGGGACTGAGGGATGTGAGACATCTCTGCCTTCGTCTTGTACTCCAGCAGAAGGATGGCAGGAGGTACCAAAATGCTCAAAATGACCTTAAACATCATGGGAAGTGGTTAGAATTTGACATACTTTCTTAAAGAAATTAAAATCCATATCCAAAATCTTGCTTAGAGGAAAAAGACCCATATGGCTAGAGTAGACACCTTGTACCAGGAGTTTTTGCGCATGTTGAGGCGACCCATCCACATGTCGGATAGCAGCATCTGGGTGCAGGTGTGGGCCACAAAGGGTCGCAGGTGAGAGGACACAGCCAGCTTCACGCAGGTGGAGTTGCTCCAGTTCTTCAACTCGTACGTCAGCAGCTTCATGGCCATGGTCTCATCCTGACGGAAGGACTGCTCCAGCAAGTCCACGGCCAGTTGGCCAAATTCACTGCCAGGACAAAAGCAATCAAATCAAAAACATAGCCTCATAGCCCCAACTCAAAAAAACATCTTGTGAAGCATAACTCTCAGTTACTTCACCTTCAGAATCAGAATCAATCCCCTTCCCCTTCAATTTCCTAGATGACCAAATCAGACAGTTTGGTTACTTTCTCAAGGTCAACCACTTACTTGGAATAATCCTTGAGTTCGTCTGAAGTGTCGTCCACCACGTCACTCCGCTTGGCCTCATAGCCCATGGATCGGCACAGCTTGGAGGCCACCAGGGCCTTAGCCATGGACTCCTCTCCGTGCTGCCAGAAGAAGAGAGCCATCTTCTGCCGCTTCATCAGCACGGCCCACACCAGCAGCTCATTGAAGGGGTAGGGGAAGCGCCGAGTCTCGGGATCATCAATGTCCACAATGTCCTCCTTGCTCTTCTTCTTGGCCTGCTCAGTCGAGGATTCCAGCTAGAAAAGAACATAGACATGGGAGTATTAGTCAGCAAAATTAAGACTTAGCTTCCATTAGCCAACATTATCAGTGAGAGGGATGAATAAGATGTTTCTAAATTAAAGACGAAGGAAAGGTTAAAAATACATGATAGAGTGGCAGACATATGGAGCTCACCTTGGGTTTATAAGGCTGAGCAGTCTTGATGAAATGATTGTGCCTGGTCTTCTCTTTCTTGTCTGCCTGAATGCTGAAGGACTCGTGGCTCTTGCGGAGCTGGGACCCACTGGGTGTATGGCGCCCAGATCGCTGAGAACCAATAAAGTGAGGAGGTGTCAGTACCAAAGTAAAAGCATAAAAAGTCAAACATCTGCTGCTCAATTTAACTGAAAAATAGTTATGCAAGACAAAACTCTTAAACCAGACAAATATTTGTTATTTTGGCCATTTCATTCAAGCATTTTTCAGATCAGCACTTAGCATTCTAATCCTACATTGGATATATTTTCCATATCCTTTGGTGATGAGTTAAACTTAAAATGACCTGGAATTTATCACAAAAAAAGAAAGTCCATTTCCACATCCGTTCTGTCACTTTTATTAATTTCCTGTCGTTAACACTATTAATAATATCACACACCAGTGTGGAACATTGCCTGTGGACAATTTTAGATAGTTTTGGAAAAAATGACAGCTATTTACCCGATTGTTTCCATGCAGATTGTTGTAGATTAACCTAAAGCGTTTCCTAGTGTAGTTGCATCTGTAAGTTCCACCCATGAGGTACTCAATGACGAGGCCCACATCAATGAGAGTGATTTTGTAGTTTGGCGGCAGGTTACCCTTTACAGAAGGACAGACAGGTTAGGAGATGCACACAAAGGTTTAACACCTGAGCCTTAATAGGTTACCAATAGGGTCATACCTGTTTGACGTCTCTGACTAGATGAAAAAGAGTTGGATTTGTTGGTGATTGTTTCTAAATGGAGAAAAGAGAGAGCTTGAATGAGTAATGTGGAGTGCCAAGTGAAACAATTCTAAAAATCCTAGTCTGGTAGCCTTTTGCCTATTTAACCAAACACTATAAAGTATGCTATACCGTGTTGTACAGCTCCTCCAGACGACTGATTGTTAGGAACCGATGCATGCTGACCCCATTCTCAATAAGCAGCTTGACAAAGTCCACACGATCCATTACAAGGGCATCTAACATGGCTTTTTCCAGAGACCCCACCTGTAATATAAACAGTTTACTTTCATCTGACCAAATCGACTTGTCATTTAGCACAAACGCAGTGACTTTACTTTACAGCTATATTCAGTGAGATTTGTTCAGATATCACAACTAGTAAATCTGTTATCTGCTTTTAAACACTTTTTGTGTGAGTAATAAAAAGCCACAATGGACAACTATTGAACGGCAAGATAGTAGACTCATTAAAAGGATAAATATTCTTTAAGTTAAGATGTTTTGCTGTCAAAAGTAGCTGAGACTGCACCAGGACGTTTGGCTTCTTTCTAAATGAAAGAAGCTAAGAAAATAATTTCCCAAGGGTGCAACGCCATACCAGGAGCTGCTGCCCGTACACCAGTACATGGTCCTTGGCTATGTCCACTCGGTCCCAGGCCAGGGTCAGGACCAGCTGGTCAAACGCAGGAGCATTCGTGCCTACAGAAACGCAAGAGGCCAGTTCACTGATAAAACTGGAGTTGACTTATTGCCCTCTGGTTATAGAATCATAGAAAGACTAATAACATAGGAAGATTAATCTTGAGCTGTATCCTGAAAGGAGATTCTATACATACACCATTTAGCCTAGGACTACGCTCTCTCACCCCTCTAGCAATCAGCCCAGATTTCAAATTCAATAGTGTGAGAGGATTGAGCAGAAGCGAGTTTTCAACAAAATGTAGATGCATATGCAACATAAACTGGCAGAAGAGTGAGGACTTAAAACACATATACCTAATAACAGGCTTTTACTGTAGGATTTGATTCTTTCAGACAAGCGCTGTTTCCTAGTCTTTTTTATTCTTCTGCCAGTTTACAATAAAGCACAAGCACGTATAGCTAATTACAGGCTTCTACTGTAGAATTGAATCCAGAACTCCAGAACAAGCGCTGTTTCCTAGTCTTTTTTATTCTTCTGCCAGTTTACAATCAAGCACCAGGACAAAAATAGGGCAGCATACAACATACACAAGCAAATCTATAAAAGGTATACAAGATGACAACATAATGACGTGGAAGAGTTGGGAACGTTTCAGTAAAACACTAACAGCAAACCCTGTGATTTTTTTGCGGAAAGCAAGTGGGCAGACGGTTCAGCCTGCTCTGTTGTCTTAAGGGGCCAAGGAGGGGATGCCTTACTGGTTCACCAGGAATAATAGAGATCTGACAGGGAAATGGTTAAGCTCCCAAGCTCATTCTCTATCAAGCTTTAAATGGACACACTATCCAAACTTGCCTTTCAGGATAATTTTCCTGACGAACGTGTTACCTAGGTCAACAGGTGGAACAGTAAGGCATGCCTACAGTATCGTCTATCATATATCTGCTCACTTGAGAACATCAAAAGCACAGACGTGTAACCAGGCTGCCATGAAGAAATATTTACTCAACACAGGTGAATACCCAGCAATGTTTTCTCTCAAAGCCCTCGTGTACAAGGCCCAAACTGCAGTTACAATGACAGGGAAGACAAAAGGGGAGAGAAAAAAGAAAAAGAAAAAAAGAGAGAGAGAAGAAAAAAAAAAAAAACAGCTTTGTAAGATAAGAGTCCAACAACAGAAACTTAAGGAGTTCCCCCGCAAGTGGGTCCCCTCTTGTGGAATGCAGAAGGGGAACTTTGCCCACAGAGAAGGCCTCTCCCGCTGTTTGTCTGTGTGGATGATACTGGGGCTGCTCTGGGGGCCGAGGTCCCTGAGCAGTGAAACCCAATGCGGGCCTGGCCGTGTGCCCTGCCTCCACAGAGCCGAGGGCCCACAGGAAGAGCGTGTGACCGAGCGAGACGGGGACGAGTCGCCCCCTAACCCCCCCCCTCCCCCTCCCCTCCTATCACTTCCCCGCATAACATCCACTTGGCAACGGGGGGAGACCGTTCCCAAAACATATCTATATTAATTTAGGGAGTGAAAGCATCCCAGAATGTCAACAAGGGCAGTGAACCCCAATCCCGCCGTGCTGACATCTGTGTGCGATTAGACGCATGAGGAGAGACTCACAGGCCGCACGTTTCATTTATCATCAGAACATGACATGGGACCATGAAAACCTTTAGATTCGTGGTCATCATTAGATAACGGTTACAAAGCCTTTTGGGTGCTCAGATTTGGGAGCAGCACGTCAGTGATTTTGACCTACCTTTCAAGAAGGCTTTGAGTATGGCAACATCTATGTCCTGGTGCTCCTCTGCACCTACATGAAACACGGTTATCTTTCATGATGCCAAAAAAAGAGAAGAGAAGAGACAAAAAAAGCATTTAAGGACAGCAAATCTTGGGTCAATGCTGCATTTCAGAGTTACTTAAATGAGGAGCTTAAATGAAAAGATGAAGTCCATCAGTGTTTTGTTACCAATTCTTTGTTCTTCATGCATTCCATTAGTGTCTGGAACAGGTGGATGGCATCACTGTGGCTGAAGTTGAAGGTCTTCTTAATTGTGGCGATGATGTCGGCCTCAACACCGTCTGGGAGTCCCCTGAAAAGCAATCATCAATACACCCCGTCACAACCCGTTAATGCACTGAGAACCATTAGCCCAAAAACACGCTAGTACGCTAACATCCCATGTTCTCTCTAGAACAGAATGACAAACATTACTAATCCTTCATGGAGACACATCAGCTGTGCTGGCCAGGTTAAACAGAGGTGTCCAGGCCTCCTTCACTCACCCCCCCTCCTCAGTCTGTTTGTGCACATAGGCCAGGATGTCAGCGGCCCGGCCGGTCCCCTCACACACCACCACGGGCACGGGGGGGCTCTCCTGTAGGTACTCCAGCACCGTCAGGATCACATTGGGCCCCCCCTCAAAGATCAGAGCTACCACTGGGACACCCTGTCCGATTCCTGTCCACACAGACACACAGACACGCAGACACACAGACACACACACACACACAGACACACGATAGTGCTTGTGAGTTTGGTTACATTTACTGATGTTATACGTTAACAGAATGCACAGTAAGAAACATCTGATAACTGATGTCAAGGCTGATATAGAAGAGGCCAATAACATTCACCCATTCCAAATTATAATGTGGTCCTCCATTTTAGCACAAAGCACAGGCAGCTGTGAAACCATTACCTGTGCACTGCACTCAGAAATGGATTACCAAGCAAGTTCCACAAGTATATTTAGTTCTGCAAAATGACTGCCATAATCCTAGGTTAAACATCCTAGAGGACAACGAGAAAGGTGTGGGTCATATGCATGCTTAGCGAAAATGACTGTTATTAAGGTCACAAGTCTGTAGCTGAAGGTGGGGTCAACATATCTGAGACGGCAAAATAACAATTTATGTTCTATTTAATTGAAGAGATAACGGTCATCAGCCATGACCCCATTAGGGCAATTTGTGCAACCACAGTAGTCCTAGCAATGAGCTATATGAAGACCATGTGGTGTCACAGATCTTGGCTTACCCTGTCCAGGCCAAGAGAGGACACACACAAATACATTCACACATTTTTTTTCACATTTGCTTGCTGTATGGAGCTGCGGTGGCTCTAGTTCTGGTGGGCGTGAGGCTGAAGGGGGCGTTTGGGGGCGACAGTGGTACAGGAGGTAGAGAAGGTGTTTAATAATTAGAAGGTTGCTCGTTCGATTTCCTGTCGAAGCGTCCTTGAGCAAGACGCTGAACCCCGCTAATTGCTCCTGATGTGCAGTGTGCCATCAGTGTAAAATGGAAAATGTGTATACATCCTTGTAAGACGCTTTGGATAAAAGCGTCTGCTACATGACTAAATGTAAATGAAGGGAGGCTCTTACTGGCATGGATCCTCTGCAGGTTAATGTGCTTCTCCAGCTCCCGCCGCAGGTTGACCTCCGCCCCGTACTTCCCCACCGTCCCATCGTCCACCAGGATGAGGTGCGAGTGGAGACTGTTGAGCACGTTTAGCTTGCTCAGGGGGTTCAGCAGGGTTTGGTATGGGGCAACCACCTGCAGAGACAGGGCATGCAGTGTCATTTTGGTCATCAGCGTCTTGATCTGTCACATGTTTACACCAATCTGATCGTCTAACCCTTTTCACATGGTACTATTTACATAGAAACAGTTTGTTCTGAAGCTGAAAGGAGGCTAAACAATCTAAAAGGCCTGAATACTTTGGACTACCTGTTCTCAAAACATCTCGGCTCACCTGTCAGACATGTTTGCCAACAATCAATAATTATCTTAATAGCACTGAAAGAGACGCCATTATATGGCAAAACGCCTTTGTAATCTACATAAGATGTTGAGATGGTCACTGTTGAATCAAAGGAGACATTTCTGTTGTGGTGTGTTGTGTTGTGTTTTGTTTGTTATGTTGAGTGAGACCAATATCCCTGAGGGTATTAGTGATAATGTGGGCTCACATCTCTTCCAATGAGGTCGTTTCTGTTCTCTATGACCCCCCAGGGGGCAATCCCAATAGTGCAAATTTTCCGTGAGGATCTTGAAGAGTGCTCTTTCAGGGCGTCGCCCACGTGCTTGGCCACACCTGCAAAATAAAAAAAGAAACACAAACAAAAACAGGTCAGCAGAGTGGAAGCTGGCAGGAGTTCCACCTGACGTGTTACCTTCTCACTTAGTAAGCCCCATCGCCAGTCAAAACAGAGGCGTGTTCAGTCACTGTCAGCCAAAATAGGAAGACAGATGCCTTTTTAAACTAGTAGCCTCTTAAAATAGTGTTGTTCTGCCGCTTCAGGATGTCTGGCAGATCTGCCCTCAACCCGTCATTACTAATCCCAGTAAATATCACGTTAGATAATTGGCCCACACAGTCGTCTCCAAAAGCGTACCATTAACTCCTTGGGTCTCAGTCTTGTATTAGTGACTGGCACTCAAGATAAACTGGCAAGATTTCAGCCTGGGTTTCCAATGCTTTTACCACCCATTCCCTGACATGCTGAGAAAAAAATAACAGTTTCTGGTCCTTCCAGCTGATTAGTGGAGTTTAGGAGAACTGGTGTTGTGCTATGAGGGTCTTGCCTGTGTTGACACCACCGGTGAGGATCCATGCTCCGGTGGTGATGGCAGCTTTGATCAGGCCCTTCCCCACCACCTGCTTGATGCGTGGGTGCAGGTCGAAGTTCTGGACGCCTCCGTGGACAGATATGAGGATTTTGGGAAGCTCCATCTGCCATTCTTTCAGCATCAGGCGAAGGACACTCTCTGGCTTTGAATCGTAAGACAGTCGACAGTACTGCACAGAAAGGACACAAGTAGACAGGAGAAGGCTTCAGATGTGAGTGCTTTAGAGGCAGTCCACATAACGAGTCATCATCTGTTGCACCAATGTCAAGGCCAGTTATATTTAAGTGTCCATGAACAGATTTATTGATAAATTAATCTCTCAAACTCTACTCGTGTCCTTTAATGATGACCCAGAGCCACGCAGACTCATCTCTCGTCGGCTCTCGCTGGCTCACCTTGGCCCTGTAGGAGTGGGACCCCCCCTGGAAGTTGATGATGCCGTAGGCATCGGTGGGCTTCTCCTCGGTGTGCTTCTCCACGGACCACTCCTCCAGCTCTGGCATCTCATTCTCACCCAATTTCACATCCGAGTATTTCATGGCCAGGCTGGCGGTGAAGCCCGCATGCTGCCTGACCAGCCGCCCACAGCAGCACCTGTGGACACGAGACCAAGCAACCTCTGCTTAACAGGTGCAGTCATGACATGGGTATCATTGGGCAATTTATTCAATTTGCCATTGCCATTATAATTGCATTGCAATTACCATTATAACACATTCACAAATGTGGTAAGCATACAAGTCTACTCTAGGTTATATCATTTGTAACCACTGCATATATTTCTGTGCTGCTTTAAAGTGGTGATAGGCGTCATGGAAGCCAGTAAACCAGATTCCTGTGACCGCACTGTTATCAGTACTGTGGGGTGGGGGAATCCTTTGTTCCCTTAAAACATCAGCCATGTGGGATTTTCCACCTCACGCCCTCATACATGCAGTATATGCCAGAAAAGGCTGAACCCTATCCCATGTTCATGCTTTGAATAACAGTAGGGAACACAATTACATCCTGGCCTTCCAAGTCCACAAACTAATTACTTCCTGCAGAGGGGTGGTGCACAGTTTAGAATACCAGCCCTGCCTAACACTGTAGATCTGAAGCCAAACTCTGCTGATAAGACTGCTGCCGTCAATCTGACCTTGTCGCACAGAGGAACTCAATATATTTTAACAAAAAACTAAAAACAAAGAGAGAGACTGTGCTGGGTGTCAACTGATGGATGAAAGCCATCTTGGCAAACTAATGAACTGCACTGTTTTGTAGTGATTTATTTAGTGATAATGCACTGTTTTGTAGTGATTTATTTAGTGATAATGCGCTGTTTAGTAGTGATTTATTTAGTGATAATGCACTGTTTTGTAGTGATTTATTTAGTGATAATGCACTGTTTTGTAGTGATTTATTAAGTGATAATCAAAATCCTACTGAATGAAGGAAAAGGCTGAGACTTACCTCACCAGCTGTTGGCAGACCTGGCATCCTGGAAGACATCTATGCAAAGAAAGAAATATTTTCACACAAACCACAAAATGTCCCCTTGAATTACACACATACTGTCCATGTGTAAAAACCTAATCTACACAAAATGGTAACTGATTTCTGTACAAATGGTTCCATGTTCACAACAAGGGTTATACAAACGCTCGCTTATGTTTGTTTAGCAGTTCATCACTCAGTAACAAGGAATGCCAGGTTCCAAGTCCTGGAATGTTTGGACTTATTGACTTGAGCACATGTAAAATTGTCAGGCATAGAAAGTTATAATCAACTTATTGGCTTGGACAGACAGCACAGAAATTTGAATAGTTCAGTAATCCAAATGATAGAGAATGATGATTCTAGGCTCATACTCCAAACAGAATCCCTCTATAGACTTTGCACATGGAAGTGTGACATTCCAAAGATGGGGAAACTGCAGGTTTAAAGTCAGCAATGTGGTTATTACTCAACAGAGTTCTGGATAGACGGGAACCTTTGAAGCTTTCTGCTGTGCCTTCTATCAGGCGCCACATTCACAGTTTGCATGTCAGTGGTGGTGTTTGAAGAACAAGCAACCATACTATACCTGTGGGGGTCTTTTGACACTGGTAGGATATATACACATTCCCTCTTGGTGAAAGTTCTTTCTATCCAGGATTTCTGGGACTGCACAGAACCAAAAGACAGCTTTAACAAAGGCAGAAAAAACAAATACATGTAAACATGAGAAACCCATAAAAGGACAGGCACAGTGTGAAAAACCAAATTACATTGTGTGTCCCCCCTAATTGTGAATGAACTGCATTTCCATTCCATATTAACTAGAGGCATGTAGCAGCCATACCAAAGCCCTCTGAAGGGCCCCCACAGCAGCCTTGCTGAACACATCGCAAATGAACCAAAATGGCAAAGGGGTTTAAGTGGCCCAGCTAATCCAGTCTTTATTGAAAAATCCTGGAGGATCAGTACACTACTTAATAAACAAATAAATGTAATCAGAGAAAATCCTTTGTGTTTATACCACTAGTCGAGTGGAAGCCATACACAGGCACAAACTCATTCCACGGTCGGCTTCCGGCGAGATGTTGTATGCAGCTAGAGGGATTTAAACTCCTAAAACATTTTAATTAAAATGTCAAGCTCCACTACCTTCTGATACTTGACAAACTATTCCAGGTCCCAAAGTCAACTCTGAACCATAACACACAGCCAATCACAAAGCAACCATGACAAAAACCCAACACACCGTGAGGTGAAGAAACACTGACACTATGTGAGGAAAATCAACACTAATTAGCCAATTACATTGTTTCAATTACAAAAAATTAAAAACAAGCCAGAAGCTCTGACAGGTGTACCTCAAAGTAATCTTCTTCATCTCGCTGCTTCAAAGTTTTATAGAGGAACATAACCACAGTCCTTTCAGCATCGCCTGCACCATCCAAGCTGTCCAAAGCTCTTAATCACTCCCTTGTTCTCATGCGACCGACTTCAGTGTCAAAGTCTAAAAAATGGGTATCGGAATCTTTTCCAAAAACCTCACCAAGTTAAACGCTGAACAATCTGACAGAAAATTTCATCCAGCCCCATCTCCGCCCGGGTTAATTTGTAAGTGTGAAGAGACGTGGGGGTTTGGGGGGGCTTGATGAATGTTTTCTGTGCCGAGGCAGATTATTGGAGAGGAGCGCGAGAGAATGAGTCAGAGCGCTGAGGGCCTTGTGATCTATGCCATGGACACCACGGCACCTGGAGAGGCATGCAGACACATTAGGACCCGGTTCCCACATCTAAGGAGGTGGCCTCACAGAGTGCCCGTCATACGGCTGGCACTGGAGGAGGAGTGCTCTCGATGAAGAGGAAATCTAACCTTGGCCACATGTTTCTGTCAGCCTACCTTTGTGCTACTATGTGGAGAGAAGGGTTCTTCATCACCAATACGTTCTTCAAGTTAATAAGGGGACAAGTGCGTATGTGGAGAGAAGTGGTTCTTCACCAATAAGTTCTTCAAGTAAATAAGGGGACAAGTGCGTATGTGGAGAGAAGGGGTTCTTCGTCAATAAGTTCTTCAAGTAAATAAGGGGACAAGTGCGTATGTGGAGAGAAGGGTTCTTCATCAGCAATACGTTCTTCAAGTAAATAAGGGGACAAGTGCGTATGTGGAGAGAAGGGTTCTTCGTCAATAAGTTCTTCAAGTAAATAAGGGGACAAGTGCGTATGTGGAGAGAAGGGTTCTTCGTCAATAAGTTCTTCAAGTAAATAAGGGGACAAGTGCGTATGTGGAGAGAAGGGTTCTTCGTCAATAAGTTCTTCAAGTAAATAAGGGGACAAGTGCGTATGTGGAGAGAAGGGTTCTTCATCAATACGTTCTTCAAGTATATAAGGGGACAAGTGCATATGTGGAGAGAAGGGGTTCTTCACCAATCATTTCTTCAAGTAAATAAGGGGACAAGTGCATATGTGGAGAGAAGGGTTCTTCACCAATAAGTTCTTCAAGTAAATAAGGGGACAAGTGCGTATGTGGAGAGAAGGGTTCTTCACCAATACGTTCTTCAAGTAAATAAGGGGACAAGTGCATACTTTTCACTTATGTAGTGTTCTAACGGGGTACTAAGGGAAACCTACAGACACAGTTGGTCCAGAAAAACAACAAAAGCTTCAGTTAATCTCAGACTGCAAATCAGTGAAACAGTAGCTCGACTACACCAGGATGCAGTCACTCTGGAAATGATTTCAGAAGTGGCTTCCCTATCTACAAGGCTTAACAATATGCAAAAGAGGCTTACTTGGAGGGGTCATGCCAACAGGAACTGCACTAACATTTGCCAGAGTTTTTGCACATTTGAGAAAGCCCATCTTGATTGTTTTAAGAAGCACTATAAATTAATGTATAGCAATGTGTTGAATGGAGAAAGCATATCTAAACAAGAGGGCACTTTAAAAATGCCTTCAGCATAAGACTGGCACCAAGTCATGTTTCCTGTCCCATTTTAGGAGAATCAGTGGAAGGGAATGACCTTCGCTCAAATCAGGCTTTGTGTACCATGTCATAGTTGTCCCTAAATAGGTAGCTACTTGATTGGACTGCTAATGCTAGGCCAAGGTCCAAGGTACTACCATGTCCAATCAACAGAAGTTTCCAGACTGACCACCTTGGATTTGCTTCATTCTTCATGTAAAATAATGTCATTATACCCAACAACTAGTGTGGAAAAAGTTTGGCTTGTATCTTCTTTAGTTTCTGAATAATTGCTGAGAATTATATTTAAAAAAATGATTTTTTTGCTTTGGATCAGATCTTTTAAATTTGAATACATAATACTGATGTTGTAGTGCTTTCTTAGCAACTAGGTGCGTGTCTGAAAGAAATCAATATATCTGATTTATGGCATTAACAATGAAAACAAATAATGATTCATACCTATATTTCATGTGCATATTGCCCATATATGACAAGGTCTACCATAAAAAATATGAAATTGTTACCTTGAACCAAACTATAAGCTAAGAAAATGCTGTTTAAATGTTATTACAAACAAAGATTCTAACAGTAATCTATTAAACCAGTGAATCAACATGAATTTGAATGGTTCAATAACTATTTTAGAAGCACATTGATGTGTTCTTCCACTGGCTAACCAAATATCATTCAGATGACAGTAGCCTTGGTCCTCTACTCTACCCGTCACTGTTGCATACACAGGTCCTCTGCTGTACCATCACTGTTGCATACAAAGGTCTCGATGTCCTTGTGACATGGCTTCATCTTTGGCACCATGCTCAGTTGTACTGAAGAAGGTCACAAATAGATTCAATAATTAAGGATAGCTACTGTAAAATAATCAATGGAGCCAATGGACAAAGAGCATGGTGCCAAAGATGAAGCCATGCTACATGGGAGTCAAGACCTGCGTATGCAATGCAACAAGGACAAAAGAAGTACCACACTAAACTACAAGTCTAGGTCTGCTTTTACGCACAAAGAGCCGCTGCTGACGTCAGCTTCCAAAAGGGGCTGAGCAAGTATGGACAGGTACAGGAGAGGAGCAGCGCTCTAATGCCATTAGGAAAAGATTTGGTTGGCCAGTGGAAACACACAACTATGTGCTTCTGAAAGGAACCATTACAATGGATGTTGATTCACTGGTTTAATAGATTACTGTTAGAATCTGTGATAAAACATGCCTTAAAACAGCATTTTCATTTGTTCTAAAGCTTGGCATGTTTGTTACTATACTAAATATAGTTAGGTTCAATGTACCAACTTCATTTTTTGTGCATTTTCTCATTAAAACCTGCTTTTTCCAGTGTTAAGATTGTTTTTATGGAAGACTTTGTAATGCATGGGAAATATGCACTATAAATATAGGTTTGAAATTATTATTTTCATTGGTAATGCCTCATAAATGTTGATTTCATTCAGACACGCACCTAGTTGCTAGGAAAGTACAATACACGAGTATTATAGATCACATTTTTAAAGATCTGATGTGGTTTAGTGTAAAGCAAAACAGAAGTTGCTGAAAACATGAAAGTGTAGAACAAGTGTAGACAGTGAAGAAAAACCTCTAAAAATGTCAAGCATCTAGCATGAATAGTTCAAAAGCAAAAGCCACACCCTATTTTTGAAGTCTCAAGTATCTTAGGAACGAATGCATATACAATACAATGACATTACTTACATACAATATGAAGCAAATCCAAGATGGCCAGTCAAGAGGCCTGTGTTGATTTCACATGGAATGACCCCTCAAGCCTTTTTCCCACACTGTAGTGGAGGGGCAATGGCCTGCAGTACCAGTTAACCTTTCTCACTTTCTAGTGCAATTGTCTTGAGATAAGATCGGCCCCATCATTTAAGTCAGTCACTCACTTACACACCTAGGTGGCTACACTGCATATATTTGAATGGTCCCCAATACACTATCTACAGATACTCGGATTATAATCCATCTGTTGAAAGTCTGTTATCTACAATTCATGGTTAAGGTTAGGGATTGGGCTTTGTTAAGGTGATGTTCAGTGAACAGTTAGAAAGACTGAACTTAAAATTTAACAAACCATCTTTAAAGTCTCTGCAGGCTAACTATCTAAATGAGGTATAACCGATATATACAATTATAAAACGTATAAAGGGCCCCTGTTTAGCTGTGCACATACCAGCCATGTGTTTAAGGCTTTGACGTCTACCAGAAAAAGGCAGGCTAAACCCCGGATATTACGCCTACATCTGGTCAACAAAGATGAAGAGAAGAAAAGGCCACCATTTAATAAATAGGTCATCGCTTATTAGAACGACTGCTAACGTAGGCTATTATTTCAATCAACTTTTCAAGATAGTGATATCTCATAACCTGAAGGAAATCCCATTTAAAATTCTATATGAATCCAATGAAACCTGAACTGTAAACGTTGTTCCCTTTTTTTATTCTCATTCTATTCAAGAATGCAAACTTGACAGTACATGTTCCCCGACCAATAACTACTTTCCAAGGAGGGCTTATGAAACCATTTCTGTGAATTGGAGAACACACAACTTCCTATAAAAGAGGGCTACAGTCATCACACACAGCAAACCAGTTTTCAACAGCATGTGACAGTTGGACTTAAGCTTGCCCTTTATCTACACATAAAGGAAACACAGTGCCAACGCAAAACTTCCACGCGGCTTCTTTAGGACTAGACCCCATATGACATGTCTAAAACTCTCATCTGCAAAAACTCTTTCTCTCTAACAAATGCTTGCAACGTTTTATTCCCCCCCCACCACGCCCCCCTTTTTAAACCAAGGACCTTGCTTCCATGGGTAATTGTAGCATTGTCATGAAAATTAACACAAAGGCTAAACACACACACACACACACACACACACACACACACACACACACACACACACACACACTCACACACACACACTCACACACACACACACACAAACCACAGAAAGGTGGAATGGGAGGCTTGAGCTGCCTGCTAACACTGAGCCATAGGGGTTGTGTTCCATCAGCTGTGCACTGTGCCCCACATCCCTGGACCCGTGAGGCCTTCAGGCGCTGCTCTGATGAGGAGGATGCTGCTGCTGCTGCTGTTAGTGCCGCATCACTACATCAGGGCTTTTTATGGAAACACACCACGAGCATGACAACTGAGACGGCACTATGCCATTCATAAAGAACACACACACACACACACACACACACACACACACACACACACACACACACACACACACACACACACACACACACACACACACACACACACACACACACACACACACACACACACACACACACACACACACAGACACACAGACACACAGACACACAGACACACTCTGCGATTCATAGCACTGGTCCAAGGATTTTAATCCTAACTCAGTGCAGGCCTGATCACATGTGTAATCCACTCTGGTCTCCATTTCCTTCCAGAAAATATCAACGTTGTGCTGAACTCCCAGCCAAGCTTTTCTAAGCTATTTGATATTCACCCCCTGACCTATTACATTGCATTATCAAGCATCTCTACTCGTATGCCTCCCGCCCCCCCTGCCCAGGCCAGATTAAAAGAAAGAGTTTCTGGGCGTCGCTCTACACAGCTGGCAGTTAGCCATGAGAAAATAGCTTGCATGGCATCAAGGCAACTGCCTTACATTGTCCCCCAACTCAGACCTCAGGAAGAGGGCAGAGCTCCCTAGACCTTGGCCCGTATCCACAAAGCATCTTAATGTTAAATGTAGCTCCAAACTTACAGATTTAAGAGAAACCCCTAAAAATAATGGCTGTGTCAGTTCTAACTTTGGAGATTTTTTTGACTAAGAGTAATTCACAAAGCCCCTTTGCGCTAAAAGAAGCACCTAGAACTGGGAGAGCTCAGAAGTAGGCCTCATCAAGAGAAATCGTAACCCAAACAATTGTAAATGGGCAGTTTGGATCAGTCCACATTACAAAGTTTTGGAATTCAGAAGCAGAATGACTGTAAAATATATTGTATTATATATTATTTTATACGAAGATGACCAGTCTGAGGCTAGCGTATTTCGTTGTTAATTTGTATGTATGTTTCTGTTCTTTGTTGTAGGCTAATGAGCACAGACTGCTCACCAGCACAGAACCTGTCAGTCTTTGAAACCAAGCTCATGCATGAAACTTGATGTTAGCTATAGCAGGAGTCTCTCTCCTAGCTTAGGGGTTCTGGCTTTTTCTCAGTAAAAGTTGGTTTGAGCAGCTTTGCGAATAGGATTTAGAAGAAAACTTTAAGTTAGAAACTTTTAGATGACTTAGGAGTACTCTTTGTGGTCAGATAAACTGCTTTGTGAATACGGTCAGAGAAGTAGCCTAATCCTACAATGTTATGGTAATTGCACAATGGTTGAACGCCATGGTTCAAACAGAATGGTTTGTGGTGCACAAAATGTTTATATAGAAAGCATGGAGAGTGTTACAACATTGCTACCTCACTGCTATTATTCTTGTTTCATGCTTAACATTACACCACTTCGCCCATCCTGTGACTGCTAAACCCCTGGTTGGTGCTGAGGTCCCCACCCTTCCAGAACCACTGCTGAGTGAGAAAGCAGCAGGATTAAGCTGAAACATGTGATGGTCTTAGAGGTTACGGTGTGAGAGGAAAGGCCTCCCCCCATGCCTGCCTGCAGTCACGCCACAGAGCTGGTCCAGAGGCCGAGACACAAACCTTGTTTGGGAGATTTCAATGCCACGTTCTTTATGAACTGCTGCTACATTGTAAATGCATGGATTTACAAAGGCAATGGGCTTTTGGATGAAGCCAGTCAGACTGTGCAAGCTTTCCTGATTGAAGACACACACACACCCAATCATACATTAGGTAGACATGCACTATTCAGTCACTACTATCTGTAAGCATTAGGTGAAATGTTAATTGTAACCACTAATGATAATGTTAAGCACTGCATCTTCAAGCAGTTTTAAAAGTTGATTCATGAACAGAGGCTGAGCAAACCAACTGTATCTTTGCTCTACAAAAGGGGAAAGAATCATAATGACTTGGCTTTAAAAGGCTGAATTTTGCAATACCCTGTTATCTACAAGAGACATGCCATTTCACCACAATTCAACAATGGGGTTTGATTTCCTTGTATAGATTTCCAGTAAGAGTTTCTTCTACTGGGGATTTCCAACATTATGGCACACTTTCAGGGATGAATCTAAAGGGTTACAAACCAAACCCTTGTTCACAAAAAGAGAACAAAATACATGCGAAAGGAGTTGGATCATGCATTTATGGCCATCTAATGTGGGTGGCTACTGTAAAACTTAATATCCTTGGTAATAAATTGTTATGACATTTCATTTTCACAATAACACATTATTTGAAGGTAATGAGTTGCAAACCCCGAAACACGCTACATTTATCAGATCAAGAGAAAGCACCAAGGAATCAATAGTGGTGCTGACGAAGTTGATGACGCCTAATTGTGAGAGCTAAGGGGCACCAGCCACAGTAGTGCGTTCAGGATGACTGTCCTGCCCACTGGCCACACACATGTCTGACAGTTTGCATAAGAACAAGCATACATATGATGACAGATCTCCAACATAACTGTGTTAAAGCACTATAACTAGTTCAAGTCGTATTGACCACAAAAGACAAGCAGAACCACCCTGGATTGGCAGGTGTTTCTCTTTAAACTTCGTGATCCTGTCATTAATACATAAATGATATCTCCATGCCCCTAACGTTTCATCAGATATTAACTTTACAGTTGACAGTGCTAGGTACCTAAAATAGGATGCTAAAAACATTAACTAGCCAGATTGCTATATCCATGTCAACAAAGCAAAACGTCCATCGAAGCGCTTCTCATCCAATCAGAGTTAGTGACAAAAACTTTTAACGTCTGCGCCGTTTCAAAATTGTACATGTACACGACAACGTCTGCGACACCCGAGCTCACACAAATTGTGTCGCTTTTACGTCATTTTTTTGTCGAGCGACACTTGTCCCCTGGACTATAAATTGGCCTCGTCTGACTGAAAGAGCTAGCTAGCTACTTCAAATCTCCATGTGTATCCCACTGCATTAAGACACTGATAGAAAAGTATGAAATATTAAGTCGTACCATTCTCTTCACCGTTCAGACTCAGGAAGAGCTCTTTCGTGGCTTTTAGCCATCTATTGGCGGTGTTATCAGTTAGCCTTGAAAGGAAAGCCCAGTTGACGTTGGAGAAATTTGCCTCCGCTCCAGCTCCAGCGGAAGGTTGCTTTTTCATAATTGTGCGACTCCGAACTGACGCTGCGTGACGAGTCAGCTGAGTCAGCCCGCAGATTAGTCACGTGAGGCAGGAGGAGCAAAAAAAGCCGGGCCATGTTCATAAAATCGAACGTAGAGTGAGCAGGCGATTCACGCAGCTCCATTGGACACATCACTGTAGCTATATCACCCCCCATTAGAAATGATCTGGTATCAAGCAGGACCATTTTATGATTGGGCAATGTTTTGTATGGGACTCACCTGGAATAAAATAATCCAACGCCTACTCAGAGCCAGTAGGCTTGAAGTATTCCTCTGTATTTCATAGTTTTCTGTAGCCCCCTGAGGTTGACCTTATAATATACCATATATACAGTATTTGTGTTGTCTGTAGTTGTGGGACATTAGGTCTACTCGAAATACTTTCTTGTATGTGCAAATTTAGAAAGTGTTATCCACAAAGTGCTGATTACTTTCATTGCAATTTAGCTTATCTTATCTTTTGGAAGCCATTCAATCAAATGTCTTCACAGGGTTGAGGAATTAGACCAGTGTGCTCCTACATCGCTGATAATAGTGTTCATAACAGTGGTGTTGGTAGTTTCCTGCAATTAAGAACACCAGGCATCACTAAATATAGATAGTGACTGACATTATTATTTTATTTTTTTTACCTTTAATCCCATACGCCGATGCACACTCGCATAGCTCTTTTTCTTTAAATCTAATTTAGCAACTCTATTTGTAAAATGTTTTAAATTGTATAATGTTGTCTCAGCACATCACATATGCATAAACTTTTGCTAGGCAATTTAGAAGGGTGGTGAATCCAGCTAGGGTTGTTGCCCCTAAGATGGCCATTCACTGTTTACAAGTGTCTGATAATTTGTCATTACAGAGATGGAAGGATAACAAAAATGTAAGAGTTAGTAAATTACTTTGTCTATCACATTATTTAAGAAGGCCCAGTATGGCAGTGGTGTGAGAAAGGGATTTTGGATTTGCCAATGACTAGCTTGGTGGAGGTTTTCAAATGTGCTTAGGAAATCCTTGAGATGACAGTGTCAGGGTCCAAGGAGGACCTGGTGTTTAAAGCAACCTCTGTAGTTGTGTCAACTGGGGTGTATTGCAATCTACAGCGGGCATCTCTTCTCACACAGGGAGCCTGTGACTGGAAATTTGTGAACCAAATCCATTGACTGGAAAAATGATTCTAAAGCAAGTGAATGAGGTTACCATATATTAGAGCCATGAAAATGGGTATTACAGTTTTTGTATACGCCAAATCCACTATGAAGCCTTTTATAGACTGAAAAGGTGATTCAATGGCTATGGATGAGGAAATCACAGATGTCTTGGGGATGAATATCCCTGGGCATGTTTGCCTTTACATACAGAGCAATCTTTGGACCAAACTAGTCCCATGAGAAGACTGTCCTTACCATCACAAAACAACCACTGTGCCTGACAGCTAGCAACAGAAATCGAGAATTGAATGTCTCCTCTGGATTTCTTTCAAACTTACACCTGCCCAGATGTGTAAGGTTTAGGCATACTTGTGGGTTAGTTTTACGTTTTTATAGTTCAGGTGTCCAGGTTTTGTGTCCTTATGTCATGCAATACATTTTTGTGTATTTATCTTGGATACCAATGGTTTTAAAACGATGACTCTACCATGAGCAACTTTGTGAAGCTGGTGCCCTGACCCCATTTGAAGCATTTTGATTTCAAGTGTTGAGTATGTGTTGACAGTTCCCCATATTAACTAAAATAACCATTTGGCCCCTTTATATACTGTTTGTATCCTTTTTGGCAGACTAGCAGTGTGTTGCTAATTAGACCTATTTTCGCAGACATATGATGCTAACTTATGTTCCTATTGGTAGGAATCACCTGTGTAGGTATTTTTATAACTGCAGTTTACATACTTTATAACTGCAGTTTATGCACTACTTTTGCACCATGCTTAAGAAAATGCAAAATGAACATGAAATCCATGGAAAAGCAGCACCTACAATCCTCGCAAATAAAATAGTTGTACTACGACAAGGTCTTCAAGTGCCAGTGATTTTATTAGTTACCACACAATGCCGCATGGCTACTAAAATACTCTGCATCTGCAGAACAAAATAAACTTCACTTGCTTCAGGAAACAGGTCTGGAAGAGTTTTACTTGAGGGCATAAAACTCGATGGCAGTGGTGCTAAAATAGCCATGAGCTTTCTCACCCCTTAGGCTTGAAGGCTAGCTCTCAAAGCAACCAACTGGAAACAGTCATCATATTTTCTGAGAAGTAACTGGATTGTGTTACCTCCATCTCAGTCGTCCTATTGCAAATGTGTTGTGTATAATGTTATTATATTTGAATATAAACCTGTTTAATTTCACTTGATTGAAAATAATAATAAAAAACAGTGCAAACACAAACAAACACAATGCATCAGTAGAACTGTGGCTTCAGACACCCAAGATGTCATGGGCATGACGATTTCTGTAGTTTGACCCGGAAAGTGAACACGAAAACATCAGCAACAATATTTAATGTGTCAGTGAACAGACATTAAAAGTCAGTTTAAGGCAGTAATAAAGTCCCTCCCTCCCACCATCTATAAACCCCAATCATCATAAATGTATGTACACCACAGCCTTGAAAAATGAATGATACAAAACATTTCATCCAGGTGTCTGTTACTTAATAATAAACACGTTCAACTATTAAAGTGCGCTGTCAAATCACTTCTGTCTATCACTGAGGCAAAATATGTAGGTCAGAAGGCCTATGCTTTTTGAAAAGGATTATGCAGTATCACATGAACAATGAAGCACATCAAGAAATAACCACCACCCTAAATTTAAATTTAATGTCTTAACATTTGATTCATGTTGATCATCACAAAATGTGTGAGATTCCCAAAATCCCTTTGTTTGTGTTACAGGCGGGGTATATAAAAAGGGAAATATACTGATCCAAACACCCTTTGATTTATGGGTTACAATCAGCACTTTCTCTCCCCACTGGTATACTCAGGTTCTCCATCTGTGAGGAAAACAAACAAGGAATATACTCTAGGTTAGAGATTTGAAACTTTTTAAAGTTTAACATTGCTGGATGAGACATTGCTGACAATCTGCCATGGCTGACAATTTGACATTACAGTCTCTTATAGTTTTAAGAACTTTAATTCATTAATTTTGTTCTTATGAGAGAGGAACCCCACCCTCTTCGAATTGTTTAATTGAAAATAAATCTGTAATAGATAGCGTATGTTTACTACCAGTAAAGTTGTTTCATAAGACTTAACAGACATCAATACTGAGTATGCGGATTACATACTTGTCACACAGACACACACACAATGTCACACAGACTCCCATAACTGTTGCCTGAGGAGATGGATGGGTTATTGACAAATCTCAATTATGGAACTTTACACACATTCAATCAAAAACTGCTGTAAAATGAGCAAGCCAATGGTCCGCATGCAAAGAATATTCTTGTACTGGAAGTCACTGGAGACTTAAAATGATGATGGCAATGGCCTGAGATGTTAGTCTGTTAAAGGAGGATAGTGGTGGGGGACGTAGATTAGTAGAGAGGGGAGCAGGACGTGTCAGCAGTGGCCCAATGTTTGAGCCAAGCCACTATTATGGCATGGAAGATTCTGAGCATCAGAACTGTTGAGAACAGAGCACAGCACATTCTCCAGAGCTTTGGCGACATCCAGTGGCCGTTTTGGTTATAGCAGATGGCCTTAAAAGGCTTGAAAGACTAGCAGAGCGGAAATGCAAAAAAACATGGCCACACCACAAATGGCAGGAAGCAGGCAGATGATGATGTCTCAGACACTCAATTAAAAATATTTCACACCTGGAGATAAAGGCTCCCTGGAAGAGTCCAACACCTAATGGAAGATTAAATTGCAATAGATTATCACTTTTTGTGGAAGAAGAGAAAAAAAACAACATTTAAACTAGTACCATTTCTTAGAACGTCTCTTCTTCTTCATAACATTATATAACGTCCTTATATACATTGCATAATGTTTTACTATGCAATGAAATGTAAATGTTAGCTCTACAATACAGTGACACCATAGTACAACAATAAGGTGTACAGCTTTCTTAGATTTTGATCTATCTATGGTCTATGTTAAGTATAACAGTGCAGAAAATTAGTTCATGAGCTTAAGTATTTTAATTCTATCCTCATACTTGGGGAATAAAACATTTTGATGTTTTCCCCTTAATTCCCTAAGGACACTGGTCACACCATAGTCATAGAGACCTCCCCTTGTGAAAATGTTTCATCGTTTCCTCACTGCAGGTTAGATAGATCCACAATCATTCTAATTATTATACCAGTGTAACAGTATTATACCAGTATACCAGTTTCCGTAGCAAAAGATCAGTTTAAGACCAATCTCTAACATTTTATTTTAAATAATAACATTGTTCCTTCACATAGATCCCACAGGTTTTTATATACAGATTATATTTTATATATAGGCCTCCAACTCACAACAGTAAGAACATGTCAGATCAGGCCTGCCTTAGAACAAACTTAGTTTTGTTTCAGTAGACGCCTGAGAATGTAAGCAAAGCTATTAGCTGAACCATGATCCATCTGCTGAATGAGATGACAGTTTTGTACGGTTCCTCTCTAGCGGCTCTTTCTCTCTCTAAACAGAAGTGAAATCTAAACCGCTAACCAACAATACATGACACCTGACCATCTCCTTCAGCTGAGTGCCAAGCTTGAGTGGATGTAAGGGGTCTGTTAAGCATAGCTCTGCAAGTCAAGCATACTGAGCGAGGCTCTGAGTTGACTATTTGGACGCCTACCTGGTAAGTGGTTCCTGCCCAAAACTGCTGCATCTCTTTCCGGCTCCAAGCCACCACAGCACTGGTAAGGAGTGTGAAAGGCACCAGGTATAGCAAAGCTGGCTGTCCCATCTTGGATATGAGCATAACCGCAAAAGTCACGATCATGCCCAGGAAGTAGGCTGTTGAATGAAAGAGAAGAAGACAAGAGGCTGCAATGTCATTCCTTGGTGCCCACAAAGAAGACGATTTGATAGACATGCTATGTCTGAAATGTGATTGTAAGTGCGTAAGTTTGACAGATATCACATTAGAAATACCACATTTGTAATATTTCACAAACTCATGTTTGTCAGACAACCGTACCGATTGTGCTGGTGATGAAGTATATTCTCTTGGAGCTGCCAGTCCAGACATCAAATCTATGGCAGTAGGCGATCAGCAAGCCTAAACAGCAAAACAAATACAAATAAAAAAAATCAATTCAATAAACAAAGCAGACCCATACCACTGCTAATGTAAGTGTTGTTACCCATGAAATATTGAATGCAATGATTTCACCTGGTACAATGATGTCTCCATAGCCCAGAATTGAGAATTGCATTCCACATAGGTTCTGAGCCCAGGCAGAGAACCTAGGGACCCTCATGACCACAGGAAGCTGAAAGGCAACACGTGGGTAAGTACTGGTGGACAAAGAAATCTACAAACGAAGAGGAAATTTCAAAATGGGCAACATCTAAACAGCTTTTCAAGTGTTTTTCAGGGAGGAGATACAGTATGCTACACAGACTGTAACATACACATACAATGCTTTAAGCACTTATAAGATTGCATAAGTAATTCATTGTGAGATTAGCTGCAGCTAGCCACTGAAAGCTACACCCTAAAGGTGTATTCTCCAGTAATTTTGTACAATTTCTTTTAAAGCATTTAGATGTTATCCCATGAAAAAAGAATCAAAAAGAACTTTGAAACAACATGAGTCAGACCAACAACTGCTAAAAGGTCACGAAACACAACAGACATACCAATAAAAACCCAACAGGTATCTGTTAGTAATCTTATGTATACCAATTTAATATAATGTATATCTTCCGTCAAAACACCAGGCCTTTAAAATGAGGGAGATCTTTTTGCAAAGTAGTGACACTAAAATGCCATTAAATACCATTGTTCCAGTGTTCAGATCAAACTGTTACTTTAAATGAGTAGTATAATCTACTTCCGCAATCACAGATTCTATTTTGAATGAATCTTGGTTTTTGGCTCAAAGCTATGCTCCAAACATGAGTTTGAGCTTCAATCATATGAGTAAACAAATTCAGATTTCAGACAGCTAATCTGTAGGACCTTGTTAGTGTCATGTGCAAAATCAATCCCTCTCAGAGTAGGAATACAAACAGCTGGCCACTCTGCGGGAGCTGGAGACTGTAACAGCACTGTCTTTGCACCCGTCCCCCCATGAAGAGGTAAAAGATGGGTCTTACTTTCTCATAGGTGGGTGTGGGGTCGGCTGGTACTTCCACAATGTTACCATCACTCTAGAACCAGAGCCAAGCCCAAACACACAGTCAGTAACTCTGTCCCTGACACAAACAACCGCAGCAACGAAAAATCAAGTGTCGTGCAATGTTAATGAAGCGTTTCCCTGCTATTCTAACCCTATTACATCAAACCTCCTTGTATAAAAATACTGTGGTTCATCCTTACCTTCTCCCCAGCAGACTCTGGACCCAAGGCAACTTGGACCATAATGCTTTCCCCATTCTGTGAACATCAACAAGAATTCAATATTTTTAATTCTGCTTAGTGAAATAAGACCATATTAAACGTAACATTCCACAGCCTAACGTAGAAGTGATTTGTGATCTATTCTAATTGAGGGGAAGATGGGAAGAACATTTCCTATTTTTTCAGCAGGGACTCAATATCAAATAGATGTGTGATGTGACCCACCGCAGTGAGGAAGGGTGTAATGAAGACGAAGAACACATCGTAGAGGAGCAACAGGCTCAGCAAGATCACACATATCTGTAGATAAAGACAGAGAACACTGAAGCACGATGGCATTCTCAACAGGTCAGCATGTCCTCTTCGTCATAGCACGCATGTGAGACATATAGCCCCATAATGTCTAATTACTGCACTGGAATGCTCTAGGTATGTAAAGGAGAGGAGCAACAGCCTCAGCAAGATCACACATATATGTAGAGAAGACAGAGAACACTGAAGCACGATGGCATGGTTTTATGGAGGATGGTTAGCCACTGTCATGTGGCTTCACTAAATGTTGGAAAGAATCAGAGATGCACACAGTCCTGAGGAACCAACAAAATGTCTGAATAGATTATGTAAAGTTTTCAAGTTATCCATGTTGATCTAGATATCCATAATGTACTGTGAATGGAAGTAAACCATAAATAAAAAAAGGCACTGTTTCAGTCTGTTTTTACCTTGAAGTTTGACAGGCTGATGGTTTTCATGAAATTCAGACAAAAGGCAATGCCCAACAAATCTTGGAGAATCCAGATCCATCTAAAAAAGAGGAAATATCTTTATTGTCTTGTTTTGCTGATTCCAATTATAAAGAGCATGTTCATCACCAGATTAATGACTATGATCACTCAAAAACATTACCTACAAGTGCTAAGATCACTTACAAACATATTTAACAAAATGTTAAAGTAATGTCTTAATTTAGTCTCTGTACAATGTTCTGATACTAAAGCATACTTACATTTGTAATCAAGGTATGTTTCATTCATATTGATTCATTCAGTGCATCATGGAAACGAGATGCATGATGACAACATTTCATGCCAATTTTGATCACTAAACCAGACCTAACGCACGCGTCTTGTGAACCCAGACAAGTCATACATCAATATAAGAGTCTCATGAATTAAGAGACTATGTCTTGCTGAAAACAACAGCTTGCCCTCCTCACTGGCTTTCACGGTTCTAAAAACAACCCTGACCACTTCCTGACCACACAGCCAAGCCTCCCACTGGCTGTGGAGCGGTTGGAACAACAGCATCTATTGGAGAGAGTGAGCATGCAGACACTACTACTACCTGTCTTCATTCCTGTACACTCCCCAGACCACAGATACGCTCACGCATATGGCAAACAGCAACAGTGATCGCACAGAGACGTCTTTGCTCCGGCAGGAGAAGCTGAGGAAAAAATGAGACGGCAACAGTGGGTAAGAAAATGTGTGCCACCCGCAGACAGGTCAAAAAACAACTCAGGACGAATCACTGGGACATACGCAATAGAGGAATATGTGACTGTACAGCTCAGCATTACAGCAGGGGGAATATTTGAGCATTCCCCTTGAATGTAACTGATGAGTCAGGCAAACATTCAATGCATAAAATGGAACTAACAATGAACTCCCAACAATTGAATAGGAAATAACTTTGTCTCAAATGTAACTGTATGTCCTGTAAAAAAAATACATTATCATGCAACACAGTCTTGCAGTTGCAAGAAAAAAAATCTCATTGAATATCGCAAAATCATAATTTCACTTTTCAGGTGTGGGCAGAAACTTCCATGCTTGTGTAACTTTAGATTACAATAGAGCTCCACATACAATGTGAGACTGTAATTAATCTCACCTCCATGTTCCACACCCAATCTTATTCAGTAGGGCGTCCAGACAGCTGTACAAGGCCGTTGCTGAGGCCAGACAGAAGATGACGATGATAACATAAACTGAAAGAGAAAGACTGGAGTCAACACCATTAATGTGCTAAGCAATTGCACTGCTTCTTTCACTGTCCAAAGTTGCCTGGGTGACTGGGGACTTACCAAGCCACTTGTAGAAAAAGTACATGAGGACCAGCATAACGCACATGAGGGCCACGTAGATGACTACTTTGAGAGGAGAGTACAAAGCCAGGTCTCCACTACCCGATTCTTCCTCTGTCCTCCCGGGGAAAGCCCCTTCACTCTGCTTGTCTCTGATAAGGAACAAGCAAAATGCTAATGGAAATTGCAGAAGTTCTGACTGGCATTTACGGCCAAGGCCAAACACAATGCATTTCAGCATAAAATGGAGACTTCCCTTAACTCTCCACATCCAAGGATTTGCCACTCTTGGTGGACAATATTTGGATGACACAAATGCTCCTTCCAAATGCACTCACAGTTTTTACTTTAAGTCACATGTTATGTAGAGAATGTGGTCTGATGCAGGATCAAAGTCATGTGTATTGACTACAGATCCCATAGATTAACTCACTTTTCCGCAGATCCACTCCAGTAGCCGCCCAAAGCAACTGTAGACACTGCGATGATCAGCATCACAACAATGCTTACGTCAAATACTGGCACAGGGGGAGCATACAGCCTCACGGTCATATCTTTGCCAAAGACCTGAGGGGACAGAGACATATAGACCATTTCTATATTTCCATTTCGAGGCTGACTTCTAAAAATAGACCGCTATATTTCACAAAAGAATTAACAATTCAGTCTTACCTGCTGAGCATCAACAATATCACGATAGCGCATGAGGGCCAGTGGAATCTTAACCTTGGCATATTCAGAGTCATTTGCTGACGGTGGACTCTAAAATACATCAAATAACATCAAATATTTTATATATCCTTCCAATGCAATCAGATGTAGTTCAAATAGTTTAGCCAAAGGTTTATATTTCACTTCCTAGAAGTCATACTGATGTGAATGTATTTGTCTTACACTACTTTGATCAATGCGTACCATGGTTTTGTTACTGACAACGAGGAGAACAGCAGCTCCACGGTTTTGGGCTACCTGTGCCTTCTGACTGAAGTCACATTGCCCCCTCATAACCACAAGTGCCTTGCCCGTCACATCTGTGACTATGGCAGAGTCGTCGCAAAGAAAACTGGAGACCAGATTCACCACCTGGTACTTCTCCTTTAGGGACAAAGAGCAAGCTCACAAATGACTCTCTGTTTCATGATTTACATTATGTAGGGCGTTCAACGTAGTTGGTAAAATCATTAGTTTGTGAGCTTATTGGGTGAACTTACCGAGTCTCTGAGAGAGTTGGAGAGATTTGTCCAAGAGGCATTGTAAACAATACAATATTCTTTATCGGTGGATTCATTCGAGATGTGCAAAATAGCCTCTTGAGAGTATGTCTAGCATAAAACAGTATGAAAATGACAACACTAAAACATTAATGGAATTATAGACCCGATACGATATGAAGTCGTATAAGTGGAGGCACACATTCACTGTTAATTTACGATAGCGTCAACCAGTAGCTTTCGGTTTCATTTGGAATCTACCGAGTTTATCCAATATAACTAGCTAGCCAGCTAAGCTAATTTATGGTTTAGTAATTACGAAGGGATAACTTTGAGAAGAATAACTACACACATACACATGAGTCTTGTAACAGAAACACTTATTTACCCAGAGTTTGGGCGATTAGCTAGCTAGCTAAACACCTAGCAAGTTTGCTAGCTCACCTGGGTTGACAACAAAATGACAGAGAGTATTATCCATAGTTTTGTTGACATGCTGTTGACATTCGTGCTTCCTTTGAGTGTGCTGGCTATGTGTCCAGACAAACGAAACAAATGACCCTATCTAATATTAATGGGTTCTTCCGAGTACTAGCATACTGCTGTTCCGAAGTAGAAAATACACTAATTTTACTTCCTCTTCCGTTTCATAAATCTATCAATGTGATGACAAGCAAGCCCAGTCACATGGTCACATGTTCGAAAGTAAAATCCTTTACAGGAATTCTTCCAATAGCCTTTAAAGGGCTTACGAGGGCCCTTCAGTTCTAGTCGTTGAGTGTTTTCATTACAAAAGCAATTTATAAACACACACACGCACACGAGCTTTTTATAAGATAAAAATACAATTTACCTTAATTTAAAGTACTTTATTTGAACATCAAGAGAAAACAAATACCAGGATTTTTACAAAAATACATTTCTGAAGTATACTCAATTTGCCAATGGGCATTTAATAACAGTGTATTCTACCATCTGCAAATTTCTACATAAAATCTGCGACCCTGACTTTTTTTGTATAGTATAAAATTCAAGTGGCTCTGTTCATAAAACTGTTCTATGACATGACTTTAAAAATGAACATCATGGAAATGTGCCTCAATATCTTTAGTGGCCCAGCCACAATATCAAAACCAATTGCTTGATGACTTCAAAAATAAATATGCACCCACAAGTAAATCTAAAAAAAAAAAAAAAGACAGCAGGAAAACAAAAAACCCTTCTCATACATAAACACAACCTCAACAGGCATTCAGCTAAGTAATCTATTTGTACAGTGCAACCAGCATAGCAAAGAATGTATTGCAGTGCTTTCAGTATAAAAAATATACACAACTTCTTCAATACCAGAGGTTTTTTTGCTCTACAATCTGAGCGGAGAACATTTCTGCTTTCAAAATGGCCCCTTGTTCATCAGTAGTTTCCATTGCCTTGTTTCAACCTAAGGGAGACAGGTGACAATCAGCACAGGTAACAAAGGTGATGTTTAAACTTCAAAAGCTAAAAACTGAAGTAATATTTCAAAATTAGAATTGCATTACAATGTAAAATTGCTTTATGATTTTTTTAGGCTGAATATGACTTGTATATCCACTGGATTGATTAGTTAAAGAGACCGTATGAAGCAATTTGCCACTGTTGAAGTATGCTTTTATAGGCAACTGATTTTGGCATCATCTTCAAATTCATATACAGTATATGGTCATGTGTACAGATAAACACACCAGCCGTTCCCATTAGCCACACAGACTATACACTGTGTGAAAGCTTTTTCAACATGACATTGCCAACTACATTACCTGAAGACATACTTATTAGACAAGATTATTGTTTGCGAAGAAAATGATAATCAAAGCTGTACTGTTGTTGGTTTGTGTAAGGTTTCTTATGCTTTTAGGTAGTTAGCTCGCTAGTTTTTAGACTCAAACTCCTTACTGCTTAGGTATTCTATTTATGTAATAAGCTGCATTTGTTAAGCATTTATTATCTTGGCAACTTCATGTGCCAAAAGGGACTTCAAATCATACATACAATCCATGCATTTGTCAATCATATGAACTCACTTGACTATATTTGGACACCATCAGACACACCATTTCCGTAACCACCTTTGGACCTCATCTGTTGTTGAACAGTGTCCGCCTAAAATACAACAGAACATTTTATTGGCATTTCATTTATTTTACTGACATTGTATCACCTGGATTAGCAATGTTATTTCGTGCTGTAATGCTGGAACATTCAATAGACAATCATACCACAATTGGGCTCAGAGATGTGCTCTATTGGGTTAAATTCAAGTGACACTGCTAGCCACCCTTAATACAGGCAATTGGAACAGCCAACCATGATATGCATGTGATAAATATCATATTCTTTATTTCCATTCACCACAGGTTCATCACTGTGGTCACTCAACAGGCACCATTTGCATATTTGCCATTAGCCTTAAACCCTTATCATTTTTGTTTAATGTTTTTTTCTTTCTTGGTGTATTCACTCGTTTTTGAGTCTTAGTTACGTAATGCATGGGCTCGGTCGTGATCAAAAAGTTTCATAGCACCCTTAAAGGTGAGCCTTGGTCATGTTGGAGTTGCTTGGATGTGTACAGGCTTTGGTATGGTCATTGCTCATATCATATCAGACAAAGTTCCCTTGTTTGTATTGGAGGTCAGCCATGTTGGATGGATTGCAGGATTTTCACGCAATGTTTTGACGGTCTAACGATGGCTGAAAACTCATGGGTTCATTTTGCATGGGTTCTGTTTTCATTCAGTGGGGGGAGCACCTGTTTCACCATGGCCTGGTGTCACTCTTGCCCCACTCGACTTTGTCCTGAAACCATTGAAGTCACGCCTCCCCCCTCTGCCCTGTTGTGTGGTTTGCTCATCTACAAATTGTGCTGTAGTGTGAGGGTCCTACGTCTCCCAGTGACAGGGGGACTCCCTCATTACCACATCCTTCTTGACAACTGAACATATGTGTACTGTATATAGTAGACTTACTTACACATTACATTTCTATTTTCATCAGCTCTACCTGGAACATGTCCGGTTAATGTCTGTGCTGCTGCAACATTATAATTTCCTGCATAATCAATAAAGGTTATATAAAAGTTACACTATGGAGTATCTGGAGCTGCCAGGTAGGGGGCTACTTTCTGCTGGACTATTCAGTAACTTATTTGCTGTCTTGCTTTGTCTTGTGTTGCACTTGCTTGATGTTTGACTGTGTTAGGAAAGTTGTTGGCTAGCTAGCCAACATTGCTATCTCAATAATATTACAAAGAAGCCGACGAGAGCGCACTTATTACTAGCATCAATGCCCAAGCGTGTTATAACAAGCTTGCTAACATCGCTGACGAGATGTCTTGCTAGCGGCTAAACATAGCTAAACCTGTTAAAATAAGCTTTCTTTGTTTATGACAAACTAGCGTGTTAACAACTTTCCTAACACAGTCAAACATCAACCAATTGCAACACAAGACAAAGCAAGACAGCGAATAAGTTACTGAATAGTCCAGCAGAAAGTTGACCCCTTACTGGTGGCTGCAGAAACTCCATAGTGTTATTACTTTAAGTAGGGTGTCGCGGGGGAGGCGGCGTGGTAGTGTATAGCAAACAGATGACCCCGCCCCCTCCCCTGCAACGATGTTTTGCCATCTACTTTTCACATACAGATGACCCCGCCCCCTCACCCCGCAACGAGGTTTTGCCATCTTTTACACATGCAGATTTCATGTGCTGTTGTAAACAATGCAACTAGTCACTGTTGTTTATAACAGCACATGACATCTTCATGTGGAAAAGATAGTAGTTACTAGTGGAAGCGGCAAGGTGCTCAGTGTTGCCAGATTAGAAATGGCGAAGTATCGTACCAAATGCTCAAAATGATCGTCTTTGGAGGACAATTATCGTGCATCTGACAGTTCTCTCTACAGTCAGAGATCGCGCAAGAAGGTGGAATGTAAGGGAGATACCCTTACCAAAACTTGTAAGGGCGTAAAAACTACTTTGTGAAAGACCCAGAGAAACACAAATATCTAACGAGGCAAAATCACGGACAATTTTGGAATCCCTGCCGGACACATTTTTCAGGTCTCGAAAAGAAAAAGGTAAAAGAGGACGTCTGGTCACCCTACTTAAAGATTTACACAAAATCATTTCTAAACTAAATTGGGTGTGAAAGGTCTGAAAATTGGTTTGAAACACAGTAGTGAAGAAGAAAAAAGGTGCAAGTGAATAGGATCCCCTTCTCCAATAGTTTGTTCCACTATAATTGCTGATGGGCTGTCACTCACTCCTCCTGTGATTGAACTGCACTCTGATTGGAGCAGTCATGCCAATGTGATGCATCACATCACAGTTTTTGTAGAATGCAAGGTCATGAATGTGGCCAATCAGAGTGTGACTCATTTACCCACCTGATTTTTGTTAAACAACTTTTAATCTGTAATAGATCTGTGTGAATCTGTCAAAATCGTACCGAAGATTCTGAGACCCAGTATGAATTTGCTGAGGCTGAGCTTCATTCCACCTAACAGAAACACACAGAACACTCACCGATCCACCCGCCGTGCTCGTTTCTCCAGATCCCACATGTGTGGTATGAACAAAGTTTGTGGGCTCCCCAATCATGGATCGATCAATCCGTCTCCTTCTCTTCTGGAATTACATAAAACAAATGTGTCATATTATTGGCTTATTCAACAAAAAAATTCAGGGGGAAAAGCTGACTCCACAGTTCTGTCACATCGGGTCCATGAAGAGTCTCTAATGGAGAGGCTGCTGCTTATAATTTTCCCTTCCAAAAACAACCCAAACTCAATAAAGACCTTCAATTAGTGCCTTTATCAGTTAATTTCAGTAAAAGCACAGTTTCAGAAATGTTCCTGACATCACCTACTCAGCAGCTAAATATCAAAATGGTCTTAATATCAGCCAGGATTCCTCGTGACATAGGATATACCCTTTCCTTTGAATACAGCTATTGGAAGAGGCCAAGGTCAAGGGATAGAAGCAGGCATTATCAGGCCCATGGACTTTAGTTTGAGAACACCTCTGGTTAAGTGAAACACTAACAGCAACATCTTTATGGAGATCAAGCATCATGTATGACCAAATATAAATTCACTGTGGGTTATTAATAGGCATCAGAGCAATCTGAACTCTTTAAACTACATTAGCGCAAAAGGTGAAATGATGCAGTCTTGTGTGGCTATGAATAAAGTGATGTGCAAGAAGTAGAGAGAGAAGGAGGTAAATAACGGTACATGTGGACTCACAGGCTGAGGTTGTTCAGCAATGCAGCAGCTGAAGCAGATCCAGAATTCAGTCATGATGAACCAAGGGACGTCACAAAGCAGCAACTTCCTCAATCTCTTCGCCTGTCTTCCTGTTTGAGCTGCACGACTGCTACCGCAAGCTTATGCCGGAAGCTGATTGCACACAAGGGCCATAGAAAACGTACCTCCTTCAATAAGATACAAACTTGAGGCCTGAGACACACGATGTTTCCAAAGACCTGAGCTAAAAGAAAAAGGTGTTTAGACACTACTCAGTGATTGTAACATATCTGTTGAAAAACAATGGATGAATGCTTAAAGATTCTTCCTGCCTATAGCCCAAGATCGAAGAAATAAATAGTAGCGTCAAATGAATGTACACAGGCTAGAGCAAGCAACAGTGCAGTGGTTTTAGAAAATATTATGTAACCTCTGTTTGGCTTTTGAAAGGGAATCTCTACATGCAAGCATGAATGTGTGTTAAGTTATATAGCCCTTCATAAAACAAGAGAGTGATTAATTTATTGAAAACCCCCCAAAACATCACTAAATGTATTTACAGTGTCACAAGTCAACCACAGAAATAAAGCATTCCACTTTTAAAGTTTTAATGCTGAACAATGACACCCTTTAGGCTATATGGCGGAGACAGAAGTAGCTGTGGTTTTAAGGTCTGTCAGCAATGTTCCTGCACTTGCTCAGAAAAAAAACAGGAAACATGCAATAGTGGTGAGGTCGAGACTGCATTCGTATTGTCAAATAATTTAAACGTTTACATGAATGTACTTATTTACTTGCCGTGTACCTCTGTCTATATAATTGTGAGCACTGACCAAATGTGTGAAGTGTTGTAAAGGACCTCGAAGAATTCTCTCAAAGAAAGATATCTGAGAAAAACGAAATAAATTCATAGCTGATGGCTTTGCATAAGTTGAGAGCTCCGCAAAATATAGAATCCTGAGGAGGTTGCAAGCAATCCTATCAGCACCGTTTCTGACCATACGTAACGTAAACGTATCAGGTCGATGCAAATTCGATTTATATTTCAGGCATTCCAGACATTTCTCATTTTCAGCATTTGCGTTACAATATTTCAGCTTAGATTCTAGACGTTAGGATACTGCAGCATTGCGAGGGATGGATGCTGACATCAAGAGAAAGGCCAAGCCTAGGCACACAATGACTTATCAGGAACATTTGAAATAAAAGATCGCAATAGCTTTACCAGACTTTGTTTTTAACGGCTATTAAATTGACAGTAACAGGCAACATCTGAACGAAAAATGAAAGACAGTAAAGACCTCTCCCCAAATGACAAAGCAGCTAATGATAGTCACCAGTTTTACAAGGAATGGAGCAATTGGCTAATGCTAACTAGCTAAAAAAAAATATGTTAAATATAGAGAGGACGATTCACTGCGCCCTGTTAACTACTTTAACGAGTCGATAACTACTATGAAATATCATGTGTGCATCGAACAGAAGACAGATCACTTCGTTACTATTTTCACTTTACCTAATACGTGCTAACAATACTATAACGACATTCAGCAAGGCAGTCAAAGTAATAGTTTGACGTAATGGTTGCTGTATTATCAACATAAGACTGCTCTCATGTCATTACAATAGGCTGATAGGCAATCTACATTCCAATTAATTCAAATTAAGTACACTGTATGATCATGTACATCTTAACTTACCTTGAAACAACGCTAGTCATACGCCTAGCATGCTAACTTCCGTGAAGTTGAGAAGTAACAGATGCCCCTCCTTGTTGAGTTGCACAGGCGCAGGGACCGCTGGGAAGCAGGGCTATCCAACATGAGCCCGATATTTTGGCTGGTGTATTGATGAACTACCCTGACAAAATAGTGATAATCAAATGTCTGTGGTCCCCAGTGTGTTAAGATGTTTATAAGATAATTGTATTGTATTCTATTCTATTTCCACACATTTTATGTGTGGATAATATTGTCTACATCCTAAAATGACAGCCTCAAGGCACCTCATATTATTGTAGAGGTGCCCAAGTTATTAATGGCTGAAATAAATAAATAAACCAACAAAAAACCATTGGCCCTTTAAAACATGTATTGGAGTCCAATAAAGGCTGATCAATTCAACCATATTGCATATTGCTCTTCCCCTTGCACTTCTTTGACTGTGGTGCAGGAGGTAGAGAAGTGGTATAGTAATCAGAAATTCCCTGTCGAAGAGTCCTTGAGCAAGACACTGAACCCCTAATTGTTCCTGATGTGCAGTGTGCCATCAGTGTAAAAAAAAAATGTGTATACCTTGTAAGACGCTTTGGATAAAAGTGTCTGCTAAATGACTAAATGTAATGTAAATGGTAACTGCACCACTGTCCACTGATATACATCAAGTAGGCCTTTCCACACACAATCTCTCTCTCTCTGTCAGTATACATTGGCCTAATTAAACATACCACTTCCAATAATCAGGAAATCAACAAATATTTTAAAATTGAGCATTGTAAAATGATAAAATAATGTTGATATCTTACGAGGCCGCGTTTCAATTCTTCAAAGAAATAAGACTTGGTGGATTAGCTTTGACATTTGTCAATCATAGCCTGTCCTCCTATAATCCACCACCAGATGGCAACATTTACAGGCTCAATAACAAAAATCGCTAGAGATGTAGAATGTCCATTCAAATTAAGCCATGTTAAATAGAAAGAAACCACGCATTATATGCAATATGTTTATATGAACAAGTATGAAAAAATAAGGAGAAACATACAGCATACATACAAACAAACAGCTACCACATACATATGTTATATGAAGGAGGTGATACCAGCAGCTTCACGTCCACTTAACAAGAACACAATGAACTTGACCACATTAGGACAAGAAGCTGTGACATGTTGCCAGTATCTTTGACCAAGAAACTATTTGTCTTCATGGTGTAACATGTGCTATACCCCCCCCCCCCCCCCCCCCCCCCCCCCACACACACACACACACACACACACACACACACACGCACATACACATACAAACACACACACATTCACATACCCCCTGTCAAATCTCAGCCACCTCACCCCATTGTGAACTGCTAATGATAACATTTCAATTTCTCTCCTGAAAACACGATCAGTTGGCCATTGGCAAAGGAAATCATGGGTTTACTTTAACTAGGTTTCATGCTGTGCGTGTGAAATGTTTAGAACTGTACATGTGCCCCATGCCATTCCACATTGCCTACTTAAAAATCCCAAAGATAAGTGCAAAGCTTTTCAGGAGTCTCAATAAAGATGTCTCAAAATGGTCTGTGAATACCAATGCGTGGTTGTGTGTGGTGGGTAGCGGGATTAGCGACACTTGTCTGTACAATTTGTTCTTTTCTTTGCAGAAAATGTATCTCTGTATCCTTTGAATAGCGATTTGTAGCGATAATCGTGCGCAGTCAACCTCACTGTGATTTAAAAAAAAGACACCGACAGTGATATTAAACTGATAGTGTCATAAATCACGATACTAAGTTAAATGTACAACTTGTTTGCTTTATGTCTTTTTTTTAAAATGCATATTGGTTATGGGGGTTGGGTGGAGCCTCCAAGGAGGAAAGGGGTCCTTAGCGGTCGCAACGCTCTGTGATTGGCTATAGCAATTTCGTTTCCGCTCGATTCTACTCTTTATATACCCAATCACATTTCAAGGAATAGTATCTGTAGCACTGTGACTTGCCTCAAGGTTCTCTCTTGGTGGAAGACTAGCAAAGGAGGAACATCGTCCTTTACTTTCACCCTAACCGACGCCATGGAGGACTCGACTAGTTGACATTAACTGAACCTTCTCTTTTAAGCTTTCTTCTTCCGATCACTGCGTTCCCTCAATAAGCAACCCGCCGGTTTTAATCGACGTTATCTCGATATCTCTACCCTAACACTGTTCTAAAGATGAAGTACATTATCGGCATTGGCGGGTAAGTTAATGAATGGCTGGCTACTGAATTAGCATTGTAGGCCTCATGTGGGCACGTGGAATAAGGAAGGAAGTATGGTAAAGAAAGATTCGTCATTAGACCGATATCTTTCTTTGGGTCATTTTTATTGTTAAGCCTTTATTGTAAGAATTGCCTAGGTAATGGGTAAGTTGACGTTAGTAAACAATGATGGCCATTAGATAAAGTGATTAACCTTTTTATGTCTGGTTCGGTCACATTTGAAGTGTTATAATGCATCAAACGTCAGCTGTTACGTTATAGTTTAAAACATTTTGTTTTCTCCAAATGTGTATTATTGTTATTTTTCATGTAGAAGTCAAATTTGTTTCTTGAAAAAGTGGTTAACTCCTTTACTTTCCCACGGAGTGTCCACTTCTTTCAAAATGTCGACTGTACAGTTTCGCCACATTTGAATCCATTTTTTTAATTATTATTTTTTTATCATGCAGCGTAACCAACGGGGGCAAAACTACCCTCACCAACAAGTTAATCAAGAACTTGCCAAATTGCTGTGTGGTTCATCAGGATGACTTTTTCAAGGTGAGCGAAATTCCAATATAGGATCTGAAATGTTTTCATATATTGGCCCTCCCAGTATCAGAATTACTTTTAGCTAGGTTACTTGGTTATGACTGCTTTGCTCTACATTTGATATTTAGTTGATATCATTGTTTGGCAAATTACTGAAGGGACGTTGGTGGTTGGAAATTCAAAGATTGTAAAACTCCATGGACACAATTCCTTTGTGGCCATATGTCAAAGAAGGAATGATTAGTTTAAGCTTCCGAAGACACGCCCCCTTTAGAATGTACACAAGTACATCTCATTCATGTATCTTTCAGCCCCAAGATGAGATTGACCTTGGCGAAGATGGCTTTAAGCAGTATGATGGTAAGCTGGGGTCTCTCTGAAGGGTCATCTGTGTGTGTGTGCAACATGGGCGCCTTATTTAATGCATTCTGCATGCTTTTAAACTAAGACGCCTATATGAGCACATTGCATATCAGGCGCTCATTCCTTTTTACCTGTTTGCTTCCCTGTAGTCATTACTGCTTTGGACATGGACGCCATGATGAGCACCATCTACGGTTGGCTTGACAACCCAGTGAAGTTTGAGAGGTCACACGGTGTCAACAACACCATGGATACTGAGATACTCCCTGGAACCGACCCTAAGGATGAGGGTATTCACATCCTTATTGTGGAGGGCTTTCTGCTTTACAACTATGGGTAAGTCTTCTTCTCTTCGCAAGCTTCATTTCTGTCCAGCTATATTAGAAATTCCACAGGTCCTGATTTTGTTTTAATTTTTTCCTCCAGACCTTTGATCGATGTGCTGAACCAACGCTACTTTATTTCTATCCCATACGAAGAATGCAAAAAGAGGAGGGGGTACGTAGAATTCTCCATTTGATCATCATGAAAGACAGCTATGACTGTCATTCTTCATAGAGCTGTGATCCCAACATGAAGAGTGCAGTGGCCACTGGCAGTCATGCATGTAGTATTTCACAGGTTTGGGAAGGGGGAGAGAATCTATTTTATTAAAAAACAAAAATGTTATTCTTGTTGTAGCGCAAGGAACTACGCGGTGCCAGACCCACCAGGTCTGTTCGATGGCCATGTCTGGCCCATGTACGTGAAACACAAGGAATTCATGGAGAACTCAGGTGTTGACGTTGGTAAGTTTAAATGGTTGTTTCTTCAGATCATGTCAAGCGTTTAAATATTTGACTTGAAATTGATTTTTGTTATCCGTTTCTTGTCATTACAGTGCAGTTGGACGGAAGAAGGACGAAAGAGCAGCTGTATAATGCCGTTTACGGGGACATCATGAACAACACCCAGAAATGTCTTCAACATTAAACAAAGGTATGTTGTTTACAGACTAGGGCAAGTAGTTGTTTTGAATCATGCCTTAATTATGTTGTAGCAAATTACATTTTTGTCATTCTGTATTTAGAACTGGTGATCATGTGAGGTTGAATTCCTGTTTTTTTTTAAGTAGCAATGTCATAAAGTTTAAGAATGAACAATGATGAAATGCATGAGGGGGAGATTCTTGTTTTCCCTCCATTCACCATGGAAAAATGAACGTGTGTTCTACGCTTCAGGTCACATGATCGGCTGAGAACAAGACACATACTCAAACCTGCAGGAGGAAAACCGCCTGGCTTAACTTTTGAAGTGGCAGCTCACTATAAACCAAACTGTTAGCCAAAACAAGAATTATTCATCCAACAGCATATAATATGCCAGCTTGAAATTTTATATCGTCAATATTTATTGCTTTTTACGTCTACTCAAGTTCATATCAGGTCAAGGATGATTGCAATTCATTACACAATATGAATTCAATGTCTAAATAAAGACTCCTCCTGCAACAAACATTCTTATTGTCTTTTAGTTTTTTCCCCCTGCTTGTGCAGAGAAGGAGGTCGTGAAATGAAATCATAATTTCACATTTGGGCAGCCCATGGTCAGCAAAACATGCCATGACCTTGTTTTTATGTGCTTCAAGTCTGAAACTCCACTACCCACCTGCCACTGGGAACACATGGCTGCGTAGGTGGCTGGCAAACACCAGTGCTCTAGTCCCTTCTCAGCCAGGACAAAGTGCTTATTATGGTTTTCCCTTTTCGTCACTTTGCATTTGTTAAGTATGGGTTTCTAAAAAGAGGCGAGACACCAGAACTGCTTTGGTTTTAGGAGCTGCGTCACTATCTGTCGTTACGGCAACCGTGGGCATTAGTGATAGCAGGGCGTATCTCCTACAGCAGCAACCTCATGACCTGGGCCACAGAGGCGGGACAAGTCATGGTTAACTGGAAAGCACTTGGTTGTGTAATGTCTACATTGGGCCCCCTCCTCCTCCTAGTCTGAACCTATTCAGGCATTTGCTTTCTGAAACAAGTTGTGAATATGAAGGGGAGACCTACAAGTAAAGACCTCTTTACAGTTATGCAGATAAGTGCCCATGCCATTGTTTCCGTCCCTCGGTTCAAGCTTGAGCCTAGAACTGATGAAAGTTTTGAAGACTTCTCATCTGTTGCGGAAATTGTGTTAACCCACTATGTGGTTGAGAACATTGTGAACCAAAGGCAGTCCAGAGAGTACGCCCCTCTTTTTTTTTTTTTGGTTTAGTTACGTAATGTGCACATGTGAGAATTCAGTCTGCAATACAGAGAGCATATCTAGCAAGTCGTGAACTGCCAACTGTATAATCAAATAGTGTTCTCAAGTAATCTATAAAGAACTATTCATGACACAAGTTGTGATCTCAGCAGAGCCATACTGAAAAAATTAAGAGATTTAAAGTCACATGGCCTTAAGGCACCATATTTCCACAGGTTAGTATCAGATTCCTTCATTTATTAGGGATAAGTGAATTTACCATGCGCACAGCACCCCTGACTCAGCTCTTGTTTGCCCAAATTTGTGAAAATGTTCTCCATATAAGATAGAATGTGAGTTGTATTTCCTGAAGAATGCCTCATAAATAAATCAAAAAGCATTTTAAGAATGGAACGGTTCAAGTAATGGTATACTCTGAAGGAGTACCAAGTATATTGAGGCCATATCCTGTTTATAAAATCATACATTTCATTATACTTTGTGAAGAATAGAATATGATAGTGATTTTAGTTGCTATTCAAAGGATGTATCGGTCTGTAATGTGCAATATAAAGGCTTCAGGACTGTTAATATCACTAGATTAGATTAGATTAGATTCAACTTTATTGTCATTGCACAGAGTACAAGTACTGAGACAACGAAATGCAGTTTAGCATCTAACCAGTAAGTGCAAAATAGCAATAAAAGTGCAGAGTATGTGCAAATGTAGGGTGGACTAAGTGAATAAATATGATATGTACAGTAAGAGTTAGAATTGAAGAGCAGCAATTGAGGTAAGAGTGAGGTATAAGTATATAAAGTGCAGGTGAAAGTAAACTGGTGGTAACAAGTGAAATCAAGTGAATGAGGTGGAAAAGTACAATCAATACAGGTGGATACAGTATTAAAAAGACATTATGGTGCAAATTTTCAGTGGCTGGAGGAGGGTGTGTGGCAGTCAAGCCAGGTTTACTACCCTATGATCACTTCAGTTAAAGACACCAGTTGCATATTTAGATAAGGTATGTTTCACTTGTTTATGGATAGATTAACTTTCCTATAGCAACTTGATCCTGACTTGTCCTATGTGGCCTTCAGTTTTACTATCTCACTCTGGCACTGGCTACCACTGTCAGTCAAACAGCTAACAGTATGTAGTAGCAATCTAAACTCTGATACTGATCTGAAAACTGTCAGTGGATTCTTTCAGTTCAGTCCGGTTCGAATCGTTTGGGAATTCACCAGGAGTTATTCCCCTTGTGTGAACAGGCTGCATATCTGTCGTATCTGCTAAGAGAGCCTGTACATGCAATGTGGCAGTTGCTGCTATGCTATCCATGCTGAGAATTTCCTGGTGTCTATTTTGGTTGCACATGGTGCACACCTGGTGCACACAGTCTACAGTAAATAAATTGAACGGCCTCCTTCATATTTTTCTTTCTTTCTGTTAGTAAAGCACTGTTAATGAAAGCCTTTGTTCAGGCACCTGTGAAGGTCAAAATGGACCCAGAGGTTTTTGGCAGTATTCCCTGATCACCCACTTGACCTACTTCTCTTGATCCTAACACTGAGCCAACATACAAACGCTATCAACAGCTATCCACAAAACCTGGCAGCTTTCAAACTGCAGCCCTCCTCACTTTTCTCTTAATTGTGAAGGAACTCTTTGACAAGGGACCCTAACACCTCCTATGAATATTTGACACAGACTCACTAAAAGAGTTTTTTTCTTGGACAGCGTGGTCCTTACATCACTACGAGAGTGTTGAGAATGCGTCTGGGAACGAATGCTCCAGATAAGGGGTTATGTAACAACTGGTTGTAGGCCCTCCCGCACTTACAAAAACATGTCTGAATTTGTGTAAAGGCTTGGCCATTTGCCTTGCTATGGCTTCTTAAACAGTCCCTACTGTGCGTGGTACAATACGCATTGGCAACCCACTCTGCAAAACAACCACAAGTACAGTAATTAATAAAATGTATGAACAAAGCAATTTCATGTTTTATTTTTTTTTGCCAACTAGTGCTGTTTTACATGCTCCCTCTATTTGGGCTCCACTTGGTATCAAGCCAGTTCCTCACATGGCCAGTAAAAATATCAAGATCAGATTAATGTGAAGACACATAATCAACCGGAAAAAATGTTCCTAAAACATCTTCATAAAAGCAGAACACTACAGATTCTGAAGATTAAAGATAGGAAGCAAAAGAAACATTTTAAAAATGTAAAGAATAAAAAAAACATGACCCATACATGTGGGTTATGTTTCTTTATGCTTTTAATTGTACTGAGTAAATATATGCTTTAAATTCTTAATATGCTCAATGTTAGTGTTCAGTATATATACTATATCATGTCACTCTGTTTGTGATGATGAGCACAGACATGATGCACATACTTCCCAGCAGCCTTTGCACTTAAATGACGTTGCTAATAACAAATAAAAATGCTTAAATGTTACAGGTGAACCATAAGTGTTTGTGAAATGTTTAAAATATGAAGTTTGTTTAACCTTCATATTTTACAACTAGACATTCTGATGGACATAAGTTGTCAGGTAAAGAGTGCATATATGTATTGTTTAGTTTGCACAAACACTTGTCAAATTTTAGTCACTGTGTTCATGCTTCAATGAGCGATACAGTGAGTGAGTGAGTGAGCGATACAGTGAGTGAGTGAGTGAGTGATACAGTGAGTGTGACTGAGTGAGTGATACAGTGAGTGAGTGAGTGAGCGATACAGTGAGTGAGTGAGCGATACAGTGAGTGAGTGATTGAGCGATACAGTGAGTGTGTGACTGAGTGAGTGTGTGACTGAGTGAGTGATACAGTGAGTGAGCGATACAGTGAGTGTGTGACTGAGTGAGTGATACAGTGAGTGAGTGAGTGAGTGAGTGAGCGATACAGTGAGTGTGTGACTGAGTGAGCGATACAGTGAGTGAGTGAGTGAGTGTGTGAGCGATACAGTGAGTGAGTGAGTAAGCGATATAGTATCACTGAGGGATGTATAGAAGGGGCCAACTCCCCTGTGAGCTGTGGTCCCCAGTGCAGCTGCATGCTCTGGCTGCACAGCCTATAGTTACGCCCTTGGTGCCCACTTCAGCCATGGCAAATACATTTGTTTGTTTTTTTTACTTTAGCTCCTGTGGTAAATATCGAGAAAAGGTGCAGTTCTAGCACTTTCGTACAACCCCAGGAATGACACGCCAGATTCCTCTCATGGACAGCAGCAGAAATGAATTCTCGCTGTGTTTGACCAGAACGCCTCCACATTGAGTATGGGCTACGCATTTCACAACTCATCCACAAGGTCTGAGGCCAGATGCAGATGAAGCATAAACAAAGCAATAAATCCCCATATTCGTCCCTCTCCCTGTCTCCCTCTCTCTTTCTCTCTGTCTCTAACCCTTCCATTTCAGTGTTGTTGCTCAGGCTGTCTGAAGCCTGCAGTCTTACAGCAGACACTCATCAACTCCAACCACTGGCAGCTCGATGGCCATTGAGGTGTAGACTGATGTGAAGACATAGCATTTGCTTCAAGTCAACACATTTTCCCTGCTCAGTGACTCAATTCAAGGCAAAAACAAGGGCTTGGTGCATTGGCTTAATCAAATCGTCCTTATTCTCCTCACCGCAATTACTTGCCACTTCAAAGTCACTTTCTCTGCGTAGGCAGTGCTTCTATATTTACATGGTGCAGATGACTGGATGGAGCCTGTTGAAGCCATGCCCTGATTTTAATACAAAAACTCGTTTCCAAATACTTGCTTTTTATATGTTTTCCTTTGAGAACAGTACTTTTGACACAAACAACCCCCTGGACCTACATGGAGTAAAGTTGGTGCCTTGGGCAAAAACAAAAGAGAAGATTTAATCTCCTGTGGTTCACCATGAATGGCATTTACCAGAGCATATGGCATGCAACACCTTAAAGTTGTAATTTCATTGCCTTAAGGAAATAAGCATACACGCACACACAAAAACAACATTCCAATAATGTTTCCTTTACAGCTGTTCGTCAATAATTTTGGACTCAGCATGTATCTGACAGTGACTCTACATCTAAATTAAACTGGATTTATTATTTATTTTTCTGTATGCAGCAATTGCCTTATGACATCTGAATGTTACGTAAAGTTATATAACCGTGTTTTTTAAGAGGCGAGGACTTAAAAAGGCCTTCCTGAAAAAACAGATGTGCAAAACATGTTTTCCAGGCCAGTATTTAGGCTTACCATGGAATACTACCATACCAACCAAATGGTAGTGTGGAAGGGGGGAAAAATTGACACGATGCAGCAATTAGTAATAACGCCTGAAGACCATATCCTGTTATGGTGGGTCAAACTGAGGCTCTTTTTTATGTTGATCCAGTCTGAGCAGGTCTCAGAAGGAGCCACAAGCCTCCTACTCCTCGCCATGGTGAATCATTGTTTACTTAGACAGGAAGACAGCCCACTGCACCACATGCAGCTAAATATCTGTGGAGTCGGTTGTGGCTTGAGCAAGAGGTTTGTTTTCTCCCCCCTTACGGCCAAGTTCTAAATTGAGAGGCAAGTTTAAACGATACCAAGGGCAGGGAGAAACAGACCCAGCCTCCAAAACCACAGTTTGGCCAGGGTTGTCTGGCTTCGTGAGCGTGGCCTTTTTCGCGTATCCGCCCTGACCTCATTGAGACGCTGTCTGAGGCACAAGTTCACATCCAGACTTTTTCTTTTAGCCCCAGTTCCTGATCTGAAACAGAACAAATAGAAAGGTGTTGTAACCCAAATGTTGTTGCCGTTGGAAATTGCTCCTGCCTATAGTATGATTATAAATAGGCTTTATGGCAAAAGCGACCGGAGGTAGAATAGACATCTGGTGTTTGGGGGAAGATAACTATTTAACCTAGATTTTGTTGTGTTATTTACACAAACACAAAACCACTTACAGAATTCATCAAGTCAAATCAAATATAAGATGTCTGATCTGAAAAACAAATAATAGTATTGCAGAATGGTGATGGTTTTCTAGTGAGAAGTGTTTTGTGATAACATGTTGGCAAACATTTTCCCTAGTGTATGCAGTTCTAATTAATAAATATATACAATTGTGATGTGTCTCCATACATTCACACTACTGTGATGTGTTTAGTTTACCTCTAACTTGTATCTACTTTGAGAATGTCCCTTCCCAGTTTTATTTGTCTGTTGTCTCTCAGAGAAAAATCTGCATTCTCTCTCTCAAAAAAGGATTGTATTTCTTATCTGTGTATCTGTGATCTGCTTGTGTGGATGACTTTGTGAGGATATTGAAGGCCTAACGAATTAAAGATTCTAAATACTCTGCTGCTCTCTAGCGTCTAGGATGGGTTATAACAGCAGCATGGCCCAGGTTGCAGACACAAACTCTTACATCAGAGTTAGCAAGGTGGTGAACTACATGTTATAAAATGTATAATGTATTATTATTTGTATAGTGAATCAAGTAGTTCAATGTTTTTTTTGTGCCATTTTTGTGTAGTTAACTACTGAAACAATTTTGGGTCATACAAGGAAAGGAATGATATTTTATTTGACCATTGCTTCTCTACTGTAATGGTACCCCCTTTGACTGTCCCCCCTTTTTCTTTCTTCCAAACCGCTGTGAAGACATGCCCAAGCAATGCATTCATCAGGCAGTCACACTTGACCTTTGTGAGTAGATGTGCAAAATGAGTTATTGCTGTTTACTAACAAATGTTCAGAGAAGTTGTTACATGCTATTTTAGAGGTTACCTGGCTAATTGAATAATCCTTCTAGGTGAAACACCCCCACCTAGTGGGGATTCTTGTTTCTGGACGGCAGGTGTCTGACTGATAGGCATTGATAACAGCTCTGATATCATTATGAGTCAGTTAACCCTGTGGTAATATCAACTAACTCCTCAAATCTGATATTATGAGACACTGTGTTAATACCAACTAACTCCTCAAATCTGATATCATTATGACACGATAAACCCTGTAAATACCAACTAAATCTAATTGTAGTTGAATATTCAACTGCTGGGCCACCCATTGCTTGAAACCCTTATCATATTGTGAGCATGAGTCTTTCATTGTTGTCAATGCATTCACACTAAAAATATATTCTTTGAAAAGATGCACGTTCACATAGTCTGAGGACCAGCTCAAGCCTGTTCCTCTGTCCATGTTGGTATTTTAGTAAATGTTGCTAACATTTACAAACATTTGAATCAACTTTATTACCTTTTCAGACAAATACAATCATTTCACATTGTGCTCTATGATTTCATGTAGCCCAACACCATGCATTTTTTGGAGTTCGAGAGACACCTCAAACAAAATCTGAAATACGTCCTCCAGCATAGTTGAGCTATGGAATGGAAGCATCACCAAAACAATCTCTGATAAACCTATAGGTATCCCAAAAGGGCCATTTTCGTGATTTGTGATAATGTCATGTTACATCAACTTGAAAGGTTTATTCTTGCTCTAAGCAATCACTTCATGTTCATGTAATTTCAGTTTACATAATAAATGAAAGTACATTAGCTGGTGCATCCTATGTTGTAAGATGATACAGAGAAGGGATTAATGCCCCCCCCACCTCCCCAATAAATTAAACTAATAGTAAGAACGGCCTCTGTCCCCCCGTGGCTATCGAGGAATTAAAGTCCTTTTAACAGAGGTCAGTTGATTGGCCAAGTAGCCTCATACAGATGTCATACAGATGTCTTGTCACTGGTGGGGTCAGGCATGTATCTCTTTATGTTCTTTTTGCAGGCTTGGCAATAAGTAGCCGTTCTCGCTCCAGCTCCTTCTCACGCTGTTGTTCTTTCTCCAGTGCTTCTTTCTGTCTCTGTTGCTGAAGTTTTAATGCTCTTTTCTACAGAAAATAAAACATTACATTTACTTTGAGTGCAATGTCCCCTCTAAAAATGTATTCTGGCATTAGACTCTTATAACATGTTTACAGACTTGGGATCTCTCTTACCTTTAGTTTACTGGTCTTATCGTGAAGAATCATCATCTCTTTTCGTATGTTCACCAATTTGGTATGATAAATCTTTGCCTCTGTGAACTAACACACAAGTTGATTTTCAAGAACATAAAATAACAAAGATTTGTATAAAACATTGATGAATTTGATGAAATTGTATACATACCAGTGAATTTAAATCAAGCAATGAATTGCAGTCTTTAAATTTTGTTATTTCCTGGTCCAGTGTGTCGAGCAAAATAACTTGGTTTTGTCTGTGGAAAAAACGGAACATAAGTGTGCACTACATTTAAACATGAAATGACACTCTGCTTGTAACTAACCACAATCACATACGTCAGTTCCTGCAGCGCTTGCTTGGAGTCTTGCAGGTCTGGTAGATAATGAGCTATAAGTCCATGTGTCAGCTTCTCAACAGTCTGGTCACTGATGAAGGCAATGTCCTCTGGCGGTGTTGATTCTCTTATCACCATATTAAGCTCTGTAAAAGATGTGCAATAATATCTGGAGCAGCTTAGGGGTATATCAGTTTACTAACTGGGATACTGAGGGAATTACATAATCCGTTCCCTTGAATTATGACATTTGACACCTCGAAGTTACGGAGGAAAGACCTCAAATACTTTCACACCCATCACAAACCTGGATTCTGTGGCGTCTCACCCTCAGGTAAAGGTTCTGTGTCCCCTTCCTCCATGTGTGAGCTATCACCAACAATAATCGACAGAGAAAAAAAAGAAATCATTAGTGAAACATGTTATTATGCACGTCTATTATACAATTAAAAAAAAACAATGAATAACAGTGAGTTTCCAAGATGAGGGCTAATCGTACTAGCTACATAAAAGCGTCTGGAATTGGACGTACGTAGTTTTAAACATTAGCTACTCATAACGAAAAATGTACCATGCCAAAATATTACCAAACACTACGTCTTCGTTATATGTGACAATCATTTATCTGTTGATAAAGCGTGGATTCGTCATCAGGGCGCAGACCACCTCACTCAGCTACATTTAAATTCCTGCTAAAGGAAAATATCATGTGATTACTCTCATGTGACAGTGCATGTAACCAAACTTGCTGCCTGTGGTTATCCAATCTGTTAGGTTTTCTGCCTGGTACGTCATAGAGACAGCAATATAACACATTCGTATTGGTCTACAGAGCATTACATCCTGCGACTTAATTGGTCAGAACCAAAGCCAATCACATGGCTCTGGGATTCGTACATTCCCTCCCCGCGCTGTCATGTTATCTCCCGTTTAGAAATTATCTGGTACGAGTATCGTTAAACATATTACCAAATAGCAGACATTTTCTAGCTATATGAATTGCCTTAAACTTAGAAACCTGATGGGTTTGTTTTGCCGTTTTTTATTACGTTTTTTAAATCAACGAAACATCGATATAAACCAAACATCCGTTGCAGCACACGTTTGAAAAGTTTAGTCGATTCGCCTACCGGTACCCAGAGCTATGTAGAGAGCTCTACCGTACAGGTGGCGAGAAAACAGTGTCAAGTATTGTAGCTATCCTACTGTTCGCTTGTGGTTACCATGTTATTTTTTTAAACTCTTAATTTAGATGTGAGTAATGAAATATCAGGTGATAGCAGGAAGATAGGTGCAAGTCTTCAGGTGGAGGATCTCCATCTGGAGTCATTTGTTAATGTTAAATTCTGCGCACCGTGTGGAAACAGACAAAACAAACTGCAAAGTGCTTTGTATTAGAAGTATTTATTTTTGAAAACCTGTCAATGATTAGGTATCAATCGTGGCTGGTGGTAACATTTTTGTCATAATTTTTTGACACCTCAGGACCTGTCTTGTTGCAAAGACGCTTTGCAATAATCCATCTTGTGAACAGGTCTGTTATTGTCTCAATATACTTACTTCCCTTTGCAGAAGTAGGAAGTGGTTCCATCAAATCAAGTCCTAGAACAGTCCGTGGCTGGGACACTTCAATTGACCGCAACAGTGGGCCCTTTATTTTCTTTCATCACTGGTATTAAGGACATTCTACGACCCATTTCTGAGAGGCCACCATCTTTTTCACTGTGCTCTGATACTCAAAATGTCAACCTTTTCCAAAATTGTCATGCCACTCCTAAGAATCGCATCCCTCTCCTCTGCATTCATAACCAGTACACATGCACAATCTCTACTCTTGTAACAAAGCTGGAAGTTTTGAAGCATGTAGCTATTGGCTGTTCTGCTAAAGCAGGCCCACATTTTTGACTGCTCAGGTCCACCGATGTCAGGGTGGTATGTGCCATTCCTCAAGAAGTGGAGGATGGATTCATACTTCTGGTAGCACACCACGCTGCAGCAATGTCAAGAAGTGTGAAAATGTGTAGGACATTAGCTAATGAAATTTGGTCTGGTCACGTGAGACTTTGTCGTCTACTCCAGCAGACCTATGGTGAGAAGAAAAATCAATTTAGTGAACTGAGTAACAAGATCATAACCAAAAACCACACATCCTGAAATATTCATAAATCTCTTTTCTCTTTTCCTCTGGTAACCACAGGCAAATGACAGTAAAGCTACAACATGCTTTGCCTATGTGACACGAAGTGGAAAAAAAATGAATGACTTTCCACTCCACAGAAAAAGTTTGCAATTTATAAAAACATGTTTGTCTCTTTTGTGTCACAAAAATATTGGTTGTGAATGAGTCCTCTTTGGCTGACATCTTAATTGAGTCAAAAAGTTTTGCCTGTGAGTTGAACTGGAGAAAATGGGCAGGATCTTCGCTGATGGATAAGAGAAGGGTTTCTATTGGTGGGTTTGAGTTGGTGTTTACACAACCATTTTTCTTTTGCGCGCTCTCAATAAGCACTCGATTGGAGAGAAGAGAATCACATATTGAGCTACAAAAAGGTAAGTTGGCATTATGTTCTAATCAGATTTCTGTATGTGCAAAGAGCATTAGTGTTATTACAAAAATATTGTTATTGCATTAACTTCAGCAAGTATAGAGTAGATATGTTAAGTATTACATTACATAGACGGTAAACCATTTTTGCCTTTGGTTGTGGACACTTTTACTGGCAATAAAGCTGGCCACAACCTGTTCCTCACACAGTAAACATGCATCTAACGATGTCCACCTTTTCTAACCCTCCATCAGCTCATTCTCTAAATGAGGCAAATAGAGTAGTGTGATATGTTTGAAGGGGAAAAAAGACATCCTTTGATTGAAGTGCGAGAAATATGCTCTCAAAACTGTCTTTCATGCTTGCATTAACAAGACACACAAAAAACTTCATACTTAAATGTGTGATCATCTACCAACAGGGTCCTCTGGTATTATTTTGCCTCAGGCATGACTAGAGCAGCCTGAACCCCTTGAGCTTCGCTTTTCAGCTTGACAAATGAGGACGCGATACATCACAAACACAACACGTTCTATGATGTATCATGTAGATATGATAACCCTAGCAGATATGATACCCACACTGAAGGTCCTCCTTCAAAAGAGTAGGAAGGGGTCCTCTCTTCTCCTCCTTTTCACTGTTGTTCTCCTCCTCTCTCCCTCTCCATGACACTGCAGTGCTTGGCCCTGGTTTGTCCTCTTGGATTGAGGTTATCAGGCCGAGGTAATCAGACTGCCGACTGCCATAATGCTTCGTCCATGAGGGCAAACCAGGGCCAAGTCGCTGACAAGGCAGGACATTTGTATTCCTGAACAGTCCAGGCCAAACTTGGCTTGTATACTTATTTTTAAATACTTAATTTTTTGCATCAAATGCAAATAAAGTCATAAATGTTATAAAATGCTGTTTTCTGGATTTTTTTTAATATTCTGTTTCTCACTGTTAAAATACACCTACCATTACAATTCTAGATCACACATTTCTTTGCGAGTGGCCAAACTTGCAAAATCGGCAGGGGTTCAAATACTTATTTTCTCCACTGTATGTTAATATACAATAACCCGGTCCATAGAACTTCTCTCACCTTGTATTTAGTTTTTTAATTGTCCCACTTGTTTTACCTGGCCATGGGTGACCCTGCCTCAGATTCCTATCTTGTCCAAAATAATCCTATCTAAAACATTTTTTTTTTTAATAATTAGCTATATAACTGTATACATTTTATGTTTGAAGAGGGCTAAAGCATACACTGCTGACTTATCAAATGACAGCTTCAGTAACCCTACCTCACAAGGTATCTAGCTAATTATTAGTAACTATTCATACTTGCATTAACACTTTTAGCTTTACTTTCATTGGATTGGATTGGACGGGGATAACAAATGTACAAGGGCACTGGAGATACTTACATTTAAAGGAGCAATATGTGATGAGCTCAACATTAATCTTTTAGAATGGCAAGTAACACTAGTCCTACACTTTACCTAGATCAGCTAATTTATACGTTTGTAGTGTTTCTATTTATTGCAAATTATAAACCAGCACAAGTATGTATTTTTTAATACTCTGTCAGTGTAAGCCAGATGCATGGTTACGGTCTCTAATCCATTTCAGAGTAGTACCCTTCTGTTCTCTATTGTTACAGTCTGATGCAAATCTCAGTAATGAAGTGCCTTCACCAGTGTCAAGTCAAGTCAGTGAGGGCTAGTCAGGTGGCACTAATACAAGAGGCAGCGTGCGAAGAGGAGGAGTATAGGAGGAGGAGGAGGAGAAAGGTGTCCTAGAGCTACAAGAGGCAAAGGATATAGAGGAGAAGCAACAGAGAGAAGAGTGAGTGCTCTTCCTCTCTGATGACATATCATGTTCACTTTATGATTTAGTCCAGTACATGTATTACATACTGGCCCTTTAAGGATCCTTCCTTGACTTTGAGAAGCAGGAATCATGTGATATCTCTCATGTGACTGCGCATGTAACCGAACTTGCTGCCTAGGTAGTGTCCGTCTTTCTCTGGTTGTGCAGCTTCTGTTGTAAACAAGAAGCTAATCTTACTTCGAAGCTAGCTAGTACGGAAGCTAGCTCCCCAAGAAAGTATTGTGGCCAGATCTTACATTTAAATCATGGCAGTGGGAACAAACAATGACTGATTCTAGGGATTTAGTTTTCTCCTCTGAGGTAAATAACCTGACGTTGCTAACGGTGAGTAGACGAAAAAGCTATTATGTACAGAGTTAATACTAGATTCATACCGTTTACTGTTCTCTAGCAATGGGAGAAACAGTGAAATGTTGTGTGACGACTGTCATACATTAAAGAGCGAGACTGACACCAACATTACAACCGCCATGGCAGAATAAGTACCTTAATATGAATTGATTATAATAACAGAACAAATTTGCTACATGATGTAGTAAGAATTTGAGCTGGTAGTCTATAAGAACTTGACTGTGTACGTTAGCTATCTAACTAGCTATGTTTCTGTACGTTAGTGAGCTAATTTATCTACATTGCTAAATAATAGCTCTAATGCTCTGGTCGCATGTTGTCTTCCCATAGGTTTCAAGAGCACAATGGGCCTGGTCTTGATGCCGACAGATGAACACTGTTTCTACTAAAAAGCGAGCTCCCTATTTCTGACCTCTTGTCTCACCTGGGACGTTTTTTCGGTCTATTTTTATTTATTGTTTTCTAATTTATTTATTTATTTTTTGTCAAACGACTGCTCCAACATGTCGGGTGCAAACTTTATGGCAAGGGTGAAGTCTGTCTTCAGGAAGGAACCTGAGGACTGGGACCTCAGTGACACCGCTCCATTTGATTTTTCTGACGATCTGGTAGAGGATGACACACCCAAATTTAACAAATTAAAGGTTGTGGTCTCTGGAGAAATGGACGATTACTCAGCTGGTGCTCCATCTAATGGAACGACCGTCAACACTATCGTTGTGGACGATGATGACTCGCTTCTCGACTCAAGTCTTGGGAGCCCAGGTGTGAACATGGACCCCTGTGTGAACTGTTTGAAGAGGAAGGATAAGGTGAAACAACGAAGGGTGATGAAGAAGCTTGGCTGTGCTGCTCTTTTGTATTTCCTATT
>NC_137927.1:24931047-25128547 GCF_963457725.1 Sprattus sprattus
TGCCAAAAGAATGAATTTGTGAATACTAGTGAATGCAGCTAAAACTAGTAAAACATGTCTTAAAAATAATAAAATCCTGCATAAGGTAGCTATAATGTAACGTCTCTTGCATGCTTGCATGTTTTTTTTTCTGTTTCCACAGCCAGAATATAAAATAGCAGACCCTATCTGCACATATGTGTTTTCAGCCCTGGTGCTTTTCACCACTGTGAGAATCATGTGGGACACTGGGATTATCGTATTGGAAGGTAAGGGCACTCTCACACAGGCGACATGGGTTTAGCCACAAACATCAGTCTGAACGTAATGCCCATAGGGATGATGTTGACTCAAAACACTTCTGAAAGCAATCCACGTATTGGTTGACCATGGACAGTCCCTAGCAGTAACCATGGAGGATGGGGTGGGCCTAACTGACTGTGTGGTTGTATGGAAAGTAAATCAATTGCACACCATTTAAAGATTAACTCTGAGGCATTGGTTTTAAAAAGCAAGACTGTGAGAATGTCTGACTGAGTGCTTCCACTCTCAAGGATTCTGTTTGTTCCCTGACCGAAGGTTGTCTGTAATGTTGTGGGCGGTGGGGTTGCTTTTGTACACAGTTTTCAAGACTGTACTAATAAATGATGTGGTGTATAGATTGATGTTTTCCTGTTTGGAGTCCAGTTTTTAACATTCAGCTTAGAAGCTTTGCAGATTTAAGAAAAGCTTAGACACTGTACCTTATAATGGTTTACCAATTGTGACTGGCATTTTATTGAAGGTTTGGTGTTCTATTATGTGGTTTACTTGGAGCCAGGCTCGGCATCTGATGAATGTTCTATACACCAGATACTTCCTCAAAGCTTGACCTTTGCTACATGAAGACAAACACATTGATTACATTCACCTCATCCTGTCTCATGGATATTGCAGGAGCACCTTTGGTTATTAGCCCATCTCATGTGCTGTCTGATATGGATACAACATTTTAGCTTCCAGGAGATCCTGTGCAATATTGATGATGCTCGTTATGTAATCTGATCATTGATGGCCTCCTGATATTTGTAGTTTGTGTGCCCAAAAAGTGAGTGCTGTCAGCCTAATGGTATGGGGTGAGTCAGTGGTAATTCTGAGTCAGCATTTCAGCTTGTCTTGAAATCAGGAAGTGGCTTTGTGCTTAAGCTCTTGCATATGGCGCAGTAAAATTGTCTGTTTGGCTGGTGTTTCATAGCCTGGTTTCATTTAGATTCTCTGGTATTGTGTACATATCAGAAGTTCATCCTTTTGATTTATCAGTGAACTTCTTCTCAGCTGGTCATGATTTATGAGCTTGTAAAATCATGTGTATGACTACCTCTGTGTCAATTACATTTTCATGTGAAGTCTGTGAGGCTATACATCATCCACCTTGTGGTATAATTAGCGTGGAGCTTGTGCAATGTAACGCTGCCCTAGGCCTAGACCATCTCTGAAATGCTTTCATTTGAGGAATCTATGGTTGTTGTTCCAAATGAAGGTAGGGCTAATAAGCCGGAAGTTACTAGACTGTATCTAAACCTACATTGAAAGAAATGTCCTCAGTCTTTTTCCTCCCCATGTCTTTCCATCAGGTGCTCCAAGGCATATGGATGTGGCACGCATCAGGGAGGACTTGTCGAAGCTGGAGGATGTGCAGTCAGTGGACGAGCTGAACATTTGGGCGCTCACCGGGGATAAGACGGTGGCCCTCGTCCACCTGCAGCTCGGTGAGTGGCTCTGCTTGCTCTGTCTCTGAGTCCTTAGCCACGTCTGCTGATGGGATCCAAACTTTAATTAGAATCTTAATTAGAACCTTCATTTCCTAATCCTGTCCCTGCTGGCCTACTGCACTGCACAGGTTACATACCCTGTGCTTTACCTACCACATCTGATTGAGCTCATCAGGAGCCCTGGTTAGAGTGTTTAATACAGAGTGCCGTATGTGTCTCACTTTAATACTTATACTATAATGCTGTGTGACATACCCCAGTGTGAGAAACAACACTTTTACAGTAGATTATCATTGACTCTGGCCCCATGTGTCTCACATTAGTGATATAGTGCAATGGTAAAAGAGGATGTCTAGAACCCAAGAGGGGTTGCCCCCCATGTGTGTCCATACATGTGTGGTTGTCATGCTTGGCTGCAGTACTGAGCAGTGTACCGCAGCCTATGACGCCACGCAGAGTGAGGTGGGTGCCTGCCGACAGGGCCTGTCAAGAGATTGGGTCCCCTGTGCGATGGTTCCGTACATATGCCACAAAAAGATCATTCATTATTTATTGTTACACCAGGTTTCTATTGCTCGTAGCCTGACTGTTCTCTCCCTTGTACGTCACTTTGGACAAAAGTGTCTGCTAAATGACTAAATGCAAAATGTAAATGTAGATTGAAACAGAAAGGATTTGGCTCTGTCCTGTTTTCATACTGTACTGATGCATATACAACCTTTTAGCACCTGGCTTGAAAGTATGGTGATGGACATTTGTTGTGTATGTGTCTCTCTGTCTGTCTGTCTGTCTGTCTGTCTGTCTGTCTGTCTGTCTCTGCAGTGCCATCCAGCAGTGGGAACTGGGAGGACGTCCAGGCCAAGGCCAGGCACCTGCTGCTGCACTCACACGGGGTGACCAGATGTACAGTCCAGCTCCACGGCTCCAGGCCCCGGGCCCGAAACATATGCACAAACTGCCAGCCTATCAGTGCCTGAACGCACACACACACACGCACACACACACACACACACACACACACACACACACACACACTCACTCTTTCATACAGAGCATATGCTCACACCATATCACACACATTGGTGCAGCTTTCCAACCATGCAAGTTGTCTCGGAACTGCAGATCGTATGATTGTCTTCAAAGCTATTACTTAGCTGTGGACATGTATTATGCAAGGAAGTGGAATAATTTTTGCATTGGAAGTGCCAAAGGATATTAGTCTAGTTTCTGTTGATGAATGCACTTTTTTAATAAAAAAAAAAAAACATTGCATATTCTTCCCAGGTTTTTAAAACAAACTTGCAGAACTTTTGTAAAATAAAAATAAGACTTTTCATTTTTTATATATCTATCTAATTCAAATCAACTTGAGCTTCATACAAGTTTAGTTGTTTTACCTTTGGATGAAAATCATGGTTTCACAGTCATGATCTGTAAGGAGTACTTTTTTTTTGTTACCTTTATTGTATATATTAATTTGGGTTTTTTATTTTGTGAGGTTGTGTGTGTGGAAATTGAAAGGCTCTCAATTTCAAGTATGATGTCCAAGAGAGTGTCATGTTGAATTTTTTGTTGGGTATATCATGTCATTTTGGCCTCAAGCTTATCAGCTTCTTTATGCAGATGTGCTCATGATATCTCTTAATTGTGACTTACCTTTTTCACACTAATTGACTGTATAATTTTGTACTTTCTTTCCTTGAATACACATTCTAAGAGCGAAGACTGCAGAGGTTCAGTGCAGTATTTACCAGACAAGAAAATACTATAGAAAGGTGATAACGAAAGACATGCAGGCTTGTGTTTTAAGGGACCCTTGCAATCGTTCTCGACTGGTTTGAGGGCTTGTGGATTCAGGTCATGTTGCTTGAAACTCAATATCTAGCTTCACTATATCATGCACATAGTGAGTTCATCCTCTCATAAATGCAGTGTTGGCAGTGGCTTGCTGGTTCTTTGGTGGCGTGTTGACTAAATAGTTAACACATTGATTTTGCTTTCTTTGATAACAGTGATGGGATTAAAGACATGCTGTGCATTGGTCATGCTGAGTTCTGTTTTTTAACATATATAAAATGCTCTGTACCATGCACATGGTTTCTGTAAACCACAACCAAAGCATACTTTTTGAACAGCATAAACATTTTAAAATGCATCTCGCCTCTGCCAGTAATCTATACCATGCCTTCGGACCCTTAACCGGAAGTGCACAGCTCTGTGATTGCTAAAGGCATATTGTGCCAATGTGTTTCTTGTACAGTATTTTGCCAATGTTATGGCATCACAGCAGTTCATTATTTGGATGTTACTGTTAACACAGAGATGACTGACCTGCTTTTTGTGTTATTTTCATTATTAAACTGTAGTGACATTGGCCAACGGGTGGTAGAATGCTCTGAAATGGGATCCGTTCCTTGTCATGATAGGCTTTTGAGACTTGAGATTGAAAATTTGCACATTCCTTTAACTGGAACATACACAGTTTATGTTAGCAGTGTTGCTGTTGTCTCATTGATTTCTCTGTTTGTTCCATGTGGTCAGGATCTCATTCCTGTTGTTGTTGTCATTTATAGGGTCTCATCAGTAGCTTTTTACTGACACTGAAAATGTGAATAACTGGGTGTTTTGTTTGAAATAAATATCTTTTCTGTAACTCCCTTGGCATTTTTGCACCCTTTTGGAACCTTTAAAGATCTGACTGGATTGACAGAACTGATAGTGAGGAGAGATGCTCTGCAGTTAGTTCTCGCTGACACCACTAGGTGGCAATGGGTTCATACATTAGATTGTGCTGGTGTTCTAAGTCTGGTCTGTATGTGACGGAAGTAGATGTAAAAAGGTGTACAGGACACTAACACAGAACAAAGGACTTAATAAGACCTTTACCGTTTAAGTGATTGAAGTGTATCCTGGCATGGGTCAAAGGGTCTTGCTAGGAAAAACAAACATTAGTGAAAAAACACTTCAAATTTAACATTTGATGTGATCAATTGTATGTGATAATCTTCGTTGGTTTCTCAATAACTTATTTATATAGTTTTGCTGTCAGCGAGAACAGCAGTTACATACAGTGCCCTCCAGAATTATTGGCACCCTTAAGTAAAATTTAGCAAAACGAGATGCGAAAAAAAGTCTTTATTGTTTATCCTCATGATCTTTCATTCAAAATATTCACAAAAATCTAACCTTTAATTGATGTAACCTAATTGATAGAAACATTACATTCTTTTAATGAAACAAATATTCTTCTCAAAAATATGTGTGCCACAATTATTGGCACCCCTTCATTTAATATTTTGTGCCGCCTCCCTTTGCCAAGATAACATCTCTGAGTCTTCCTCTATAATGCGTGATGAGGTTGGTGAACACATGGCACAAGATCTGAGACCATTCCTCCATACAGTATCGCTCCAGATCCTTCAGATTCTGAGATTAACGCTTGTGGACTCTCCTCTTCAGCTCATCCCACAGATTTTCAATGGGGTTTCAATGAGGACGGGGGACTGTGATGGCCATGGCAAAAATTTTATTCTGCGGTCGGTGAACCATTTTTGTGTACATTTTGAGGTGAGCTTTGGATCATTGTCCTGCTGGAAGGTCCAACCACGGACCATTTTATGATTCCTGGCTGGGGCTGTTAGGTTTTCATTTAACATCTGCTGGTATTTTATGGAGTCCATGATACCATGTATCCTAACAAGATGTACATGGCCTTTGAAGAAAAACAGCACCACAACATCAAAGATCCGCCACCATACTTCACAGTGGGTATGAGTTGCTTCTCTGTATGGCTATTGTTTTGTCTATGCCAAACCCACCTTTTGATGTTTCTTGCCAAATAGTTCTATTTTGGACTCATCTGACCATATATCCCAGTGCCATTGAAAGTCCCAGTAACATTTGGCGAACTGTATGCGCTTTAGTTTGTTGTTGATTGGCAGCAGAGGCTTTTTTTTCTGGCAACCCTCCCAAATAACTTGTGGTGATGAAGGTGGCGTCTGATGGTAGTTTTGGACACTTTCTGGCCCCAAGACTCAACACACCTCTGCAATTCTCCAGCTGTGATCCTTGGAGATTCTTTTGCCAGTTAAACCATCCTCCTCACGGTGCGTGGGGTCAATGTACACACATGTCCTCTTCCAGACTGATTCTTAACCTCTCCTGTTGCTTTAACCTTCTTAATTATTGCCATGATAGTGGAAATGGGTATTTTCAACTGTTTAGAGATTTTCTTATATCCATTTCCTGATTTGTGCAGCTCAACAACCTTTCGTCACACATTGTCACTGTGTTCGTGGGTCTTTCCCATAATGATGAAAGACTAAGGGAATTTGGCCTGTGTCACCTCATATTTATACTTCAGTGAAACAGGAAGTCATGGTTGACCACTTAGGAGTCCCTAATAAAACATGTGAACTTAAAAATGTAAAACATGAATGGACATTTTCTTCCGTTAGATTTTAATTATAATATGTTCTAGGGGTGCCAATTAATGTGGCACACATGCTGTGGAAAAAATATTAATTTAATGTCAACATCTGGTTTCTTTCAATAAATTTACTTCAATGACAATATTTTTGTGAATATTTTCCAGAACAAGAGGATAAACAGCAAATATTTTTTTCATAGCCTGTTTTGCTCATGTTCACTAAGGGCCAATAATTCTGGAGGGCACTGTACAGGGAAATTATGTCTGTGATTTCTTTTTCAGTCATGGACAAAAGCCCTCTGTTGTAACCCTGTTACCAGGCAATGTGGTTACTAGGGAAGTTATGAGAGATAACAACACAAGCAGTTAGGCGTGTGTATTTACTTTACACAAGTTAGTTTTACTACACTCACTTTGCTTAAATGCTATATCTTGATCAATAAGACTTGGACATGATGTCCTTTCCTTTTATTGCTTGTTATCATCTAGGAGTGCTCTACACTTGCTCTGTTTCTAAGCAGAAAAGGAATGTTTAAAGAATAAAGGTTTATATCGGCTTATGGAGACTAATGCAGTAGCATCAGCACAGAGATGCCAAGCCAAAGTGTGTCTGTCAGTGGCCCCCGACGAGAACAGACCTGCCGATGGAGTCAAGCGGCTACAGGGCCATGAGCTCACTCTATTTCCTGGTCACATGATTTGCTGGTGGGACACCATGACAGCATAGGCAAGTAGAGCAGTCGGTCACGTACACAGGACAGGGCATGAGGTCAAAGTTCCACTTCACTGTGTCTGCTCTCTGCCACTCTAGATTTCTGAACGAACAGTGCGGCCCCCAGCCCAACCTAGGGGCCACAATACACACCAAAATGTACACACAAGAGAGGGCAATGACAGTGAAGAGGAATAATGTCAGTTTTGTTTTAACTATTTGTCTTGAACAAATCTCGAATACCAGAAACATTTTTTTTTTTATCAATACGACTCCAATAATGTTATCTTTACATAATAGTTTATAGTTTAGGTTATACATAGCTTTGATAAAGAGGTAATGGCCGGCATCTCCTTGAATCCTCTAGGTGCCATAATGATTTGCTGATGTTCATAGGCGTAGATTACGGGGGGGACATGTCCCCACCAATATTTGTCCCCACCACTTTTAAAAATGTGCAAACCAATTGCGATCGAAAAAATTCCCACGTAGGCTACTCAACCGAAATCGTCAAGTCTAAATCATACGATAGGCGCGCACGATGACATCCTCACAGCATGCACACCTGTCTGGCTGCGTGTGGAGCAAAAAAGCTAGTAGCAGCTACACACTATTGCTATGGTTTGTCTGATTAAGATATGTGACGTTAGACTTGGAGCCTGGTAGGCCTATCCTAACACAAATATGTTCCCGCATAACCGGTGTGATTATCCAAAACTGTAGGGGATTTTATTTGCGGGCAATTTGCTTATGATGTTGTAATGAGTGAAGTCTACATTGGTCCTTCACGAGTGTTTACGAGGATTTGGCAGATGCAATTCTCTGAGCGCTTTTTTTAATGCAGCATGAGCCTACATTAGCTACCAGCAGCTCTTGGTCGTCTTCAAAAGGCTGATGCTCAGTACCTCGTGTCATTTCGTACCCCCTTTACAGTCTGGCATTGTTTGTCTGGTAAACTTTGTTGATGTCAAAAGAAAAAGTGTTAAATTGCCAACAATGTTATTTGTGTGTTTTAGTATTACATATCCCGAGCCAATGCCCTGGTGTTTCAAACGCCGTTTTGCAAAACCAGCCAAAACACAATCTGTGGTTTTCAACTTTTATTGTTCGAATGGGATTTTCAACACCTGACAATACACTGTAGAGCATATTTTAAGGCAACGTTAAATGGATGAATAGCTTACATAAGGGTACCCAGCACTTTTCAAACCACATCAAGCTTATGGTTATTGTCCCCACCACTTCTAAAAACAAACTGACGCCCTTGCTGATGGAACACCAGTATGCTCATTTGTGGAAACACCAAAACACATTTTTGAACTTGAGCCAGGAACATTGTGTTCCACAGAACTAAATAAAAAGATGGTACGTTTGCTGAAAGCCAGTACGGTTTTTGGAACTTTGGAACTTGTCTCGCCGGCCCGCAGAAGGTTTTGCCCAAGGCTTTTTCCATGGGACTTTGTTGATGATTCAACAGTGTTGTATGTGTGTCTGTGTGTGTATGCACAGCTACTCTGTCCCCTCTACTTTCAGGCTATTTGTCTAACTTCCACTGTGAATCATCCTTACTTGATTTATCATGTCATGAATCACTCATTGCATTCATCTACCATCTACATCATGTCAATTTATGTAATGTAACCAATATGTTTTTACAGAAATTGAATAAGATGCTTGGCCAGTAATTTGTTTTTAATGTCAAAACATTTGGTTTAATTCTCGCAGTATTATATTTTTTGTAATCTAGTGTATAAGAAAAATGTTAATGGAAAAGGTTGTAGTGCAAAACATATCATGTGAAATATTAAGAAGGGGTTGTGAGAACAAAGTCTGTGCTAGAACAAAGAAAGGGCTCAATCAAATTCTTGCAGAAGTGCTCTAAAGCCCAAGTATGCAACAATTATACTTCAGGATTAGGGTTAGGATAAGCAGTTTAACCTAAAATAACATCTTAAAAAAAATTGGGGCGCTACAATTACTTTTAATATGGAGAATCGCCTCCGTGCCATTGCCATACCAGGGTCCATAGGCATATAACTGCGTTCTGTAGTTTTGCCTGCCGCCCGGCAGCCTGACTTGTTTACTTTCTGCCAAACTAGTAAGTAGCTTATTTTGCCGTCTTGCTTTGTCTCTTGCTTAGTGGCAAGTTGCCAAGGGGACCCTGCTCCTCAATGATGGCCATGCTCAATCATTGAGACATCAGAAAATGGGAGGTAAACCTTTGGGAGAGCTAAGATTATAACTCTGATACTTCCTTGTAACATCAGACTATCCATTGACAGCCTCCCTGTGTTGATCTTAAATAAAATCATAACTACTCAACAAATCCCCAAACTCAGAAACTTCTGAAAGACACTTAATCTTATAACTGCATGAAATGCAAAAGTTAAGAACGGAAAAAGAGTGAACTGCAGTTGTCATTGCTTGTGTCAAACCATTGTGAATATGTCGTAACATTAAAACAGGAGACGACTTACTCCTTGTGGAAGAGTGATGCTCGGAGTTCCAGTGGTTTCCTCAGGTGAACAAAACTTTCAGAAGATCAATTGCGCGCAATTCCAGGATGCTTTATTTTCATTGGTTGTTGGATTAAATCTTACCCAGATACAACAGATACAAAATATGCCTTTTTTTACTGCTCGGCTATTGTGTAGCCCATTTTTTAATTTTTATTGGCTGATAAGTGGCACCTCACGGCAGAACTGCAGGGGATTCGGTGAGACTGATTCCTCCATGGTGAGGGCAGCGCGGCCAGGTCATGTTTGCGCGCTGCGGCACATTAAATAGTCCAGGTTTTTTTTTTCAGCGTGAGAAATACGATGTGTGGCGTGCGTGACAAAAGACCGAAATGAGTGACTGTCACGCTCAATGCGTGACACTTGAGAGCCCTGGCCTTATTAGTAGCAGAATTCTACACTAAGGATTATGTATTTTCATGGGAATGTGCTGAGTTGCTGTAACAGAAGGCAGTGTCTGTCAAAAAAAACAAAAACAAAATCTCACAGTAATTATGTTAAGAGCTGGATTGTGACTCAGCAAGATATCATGAATTACATTATCTTTGAACATTTTTGTGGTTGTAGTTGACCAGGGTTAGGCTGTTTGAGTAAATAGTCAGTAAGTATGAAATTACAAAATGACCATTTAGTATCACTTTATTTTACAATACTGTACACAGATTGTAATATTAACACATTTCAAAAGCACAAATATTTTCATAAATATATTTTTCCGATGTGCAGAAGATGCCTACATTTTAGATGTGTTTTCTTTTAGATTTATTTTAAGTTGGGTAGCCAAAGCATGGACTGAGACAACGTAGGCTGTAACCCACCAATTTAGCAGAAGCATTTCCCCACACTGATCGTCCATGAGTCTGTGCAGGTAGGATTCCGCTAGACTGGTGAGAGGTGCAGACGCATGTCTCTGAATGGAAGCATGTTCGTGGCTTTCATTTAGTCAGGCTCTTCACCAGCTCCAGCTCCTTCACCGGCTTCCATTGTTGGTTTATGGTGATGAGCTGTAAAGGTGTTGGTTGAGGAAAAGCTATTGAATGTAGGCCTACTTAAAATATTCGGGGCGTTGGGAGTTGTGAGATTGGTGCCAGCATTGGTGAACAACATTGGTAAAATTCTGACGTCACTATGAATTTCTAAATAGCTTCTCTGAAACTGGATGTCACGCGAGAATGACTCGGCAGATAATTCTTTGATAACGACGTAGCCTCGGTTTTTAAAAGTTGTCAATATTTAATATATAATTCAGAATACATTTGAATGCACATTTGTAGAAGGCATGCATTTTTAATCCTACCTTTTGTGGTTCGGATGGATCTACCCTCTCCCAGGGCTCTGGATTGTTCGACCGGTTAAGTCTAGAAAATGTAGGTAGGCTAATGATGTATCAATTGTGTAAATAGACCTATAAGCCATTCTAATCAATTTAGACAGAATCTACAATAGGAGAGAATTTAATATACTAAGTGTTTATGAGATGCCATCACATAGTAGACCTATCTCTGGTCTAACTTAATCAAAACGAACTGTTCGAAAAGAGAAAACTTCTCACATCACATCAGGTTTGGTCAGCAAGAAGTAAAGTGACACAGAAGCGGCACCAGCTACCGCCATACCCACGATTCCAATTAAGGGAATAAGCTGGAAATATATATGATCAAATAGTCTAAATCAAGGTATTAATAATTTAAAACAAATTGGACATAAAATAGTTTGAAGGCTTCCACATACATAATATGTGGATTTCTCTTTCACTTTCCATTCTCAATCCTACCTCTTTTCTCTTCCGTAACATCAAAAAGAACCCAGACATGTTGCCTAAATCTATAAGAGAATGGAACATAAATGCAAACACGTTACTTTTAAAGAATGTGATAATTATTTCATCATGAACTACACACAGGCTCTCAACATATTCCCAGCATCACCGGGAAACCTTCATTCCTACCTTCCTCGGTTAAGCAATTGGCAGTTCAAGATGCGTCTGTGATACAAAACCTTATAGCTCACCTCCGTAGTGATACGAGTTTCAAGGCACTTACACAAACGTCCGGAATCAAAATCAATCGCAGAAACTAACTCTGCAGAACAACAGTTAGTTGTCATCAAGGGACAGGAACGCCCCTTGATGGATTTACCATACTGTAGCGTAGCTGGGATGCCGCTACGCGGCCAAGTGTTATTGTTATGCCGCGGTGTATGATGGGAGTCAAACATCGCAGCTGTTAGCCTAGCCGTAATGCTAGGTCTTGGTTATATGTTGTTGTTATATGTGTATCTATGTAAATATCTGATTTTAATGATTCCTGTTGTGATTTGTCATATATGTGAAGTGCCACCGTGTTTGTGTAATAGATGTAATGTCGTTATTAATCCCTGAATTTATTGTAATCTTTGTCTAAATTCGAAGTTCGAGACAGTAAAGAGTTTGGAACCTCATCTGTGACTCAGAGCATTCTTTACTTCGCCACAATACCATAAATAAATGAACCTGCAGAGATACAGATGGCGCCAAAAGCATGCAGATGTTTCTTTTCAATAATCACAGCTCGAAACGTATTGCACCTGCTCAGGATTTCTGAGCAAGAACGCAAAATGCTCATTAACAATAATCTCACAAGGATCTCACAAAACAAGGATAGTATCACTAGAAACAAGGCACCTTGTATAATCACTAGACAGGATGTGTAGTAGGCTAACATATTTTGCATATTTATTTAAAATAAACATTCAACATACACACATGTAAACACATACATTTATTTGCTTGCCATGGGAACATTATTCATGTAAAAAGGTGTTGATAACTTTCTATTTCCTGTATATTGAGGGAGGGCTTCACATTTTGCAGGGCTTTATTGAAGTATTTTTGTTGGATTCTGGAAGCTTCCATGCTCTCCTCGTAAAGAGTCAAAAGAGCCGCCTGATAAAAGAAAAAGAAAAAACAGAGGCAGATTAGGATAATAGAGGATTCGTCATTTAAAAAAATACAGTTTTCAAATGTAAACGTATCTCGTTTTCCTCTTTACCTCTTTGCATAGATTTTCTAGGTCAGCTCCAGAGAAGAGTGATGTTTGAGTCGCCAGTTCTTCCAAATACACATCTGAATCCAGCGGCATCCTTTCTGTGCACAGCCTCAGTATGGCCAGTCGAGCCTACCGGAAGACCCATTCCCATCCACATTAGTTCTCTTTTGTGTGCTGTAACTACAGTGTAACTAATGTCTGAACTTTGGTGCACAAGAATTGAAAGACCATGCATGCATTTACCTCATAGTCTGGGGGTGGGACGTAGATGATCTGGGGCCGTATTCACAAAGCCTTTTATCTTACCACTAGGAGTGCTCCTAACTCGCGCTAAAACCTTTTACGTAGGAGTAATTTCTTAAAAGTGATTCACAACGGCTCTGAGACCTACTCATACTAAGGATAATACCAACTCCTAAGCTTGAGATAAAAACTCCGTTGCTATGGATGACGTCGACTCTCATGCACGAGTTTAGAAGGGGTGAGGACGGTGATTGGTTGTTGACAGGCTCTCTCATTAAAAACTCATTCGTGACGTCCCTCTAACAATCCCTCTATATCAACTGAAAATAAGAGAATAACCTAGGCTTCAAATTAAGTCATATGAAATAGTTATGGACAGTGCAGTTAGCAGAATGCACACGCATGATGACAAGTTTGTGCATCCAACGGGAATGACACTTTGCAGAGAAAAAGAAAGCGATCAATATAAAATATGGCAATTGCATGTAGCCTAATCATGGCAGTAATAATTAAAGCACCCAGCAAACTGTTAGGCTATTATATTTCCAGCCCTTGACCACTTCAAATATCAGCACATACGGCCCTTCAAGCGAACCGAACGTGAAACGTAGCCTAAGCGAAAGCCTACTGGTCCCAGGACCAATAGCCACTGTCACCCCAGCGGCATCCAGCTGGTAAGTTCTCAAAAACCTGCTGCAGACCACTCTCCGTTGAACCCGCCACTGGACATTCCTGCGATCGCCATGGAATTTACTTTGATCTTGTGTAATTGGCGATTGTCCAAAGGCAACTGGATAAACTGTTGGATGATGTGGGGTCTACAGTGCGTTGATAGTTTGATGAATTAAACGGCTGACTGATGATTCCCAGTGTCGTCATTTGCGTTTTCCGCGAAGCCAAATAGGCTATCTTTATGTTTCCAAACATTTTACTTCGGGACACATCGTTGTTTAATGGCGTCATTGCATCCCGCGCTAATTCTACGACAATATTAATACCTTCACGGTTTAAGCAATGTCTTTTATCAATTCCAAGTCGGCTGCAGCCATCTTACGATTTTTTGTGAATAGGTCTTAGTGATTTAGGAGTCCTCATGAGGAGTTTTAAGCTGTCCTAGATTTTTTTTGTGAATTGCTCTTAGTAAAAAAAATTAGGAGTCATACATTTAAGACTGACACGCCCATTATTTTTAGGAGTTTCTCCTAAATTCGCCACTTATGAGCTACTTTTAGCCCTAAGATTCTTTGTGTATACGGCCCCTGATCGAGTCTGCCAGGACGCATCAGGGCACTGTCCAAAGCATCAGGGCGATTTGTTGCAGCAACAATCATCACATCCTTGTTGCATACCTCATGGAACTCCATCTAAAAGATGCAAGATACACAGTCAAGGCAATTTACAGACATGCTCAGAGGCTGTGTATTGATGGGTTAGATCCGCCTCAACTTCACACAGAAGCACATTCTTCATCTCTTCCATTAAAAGGGCCTCTTTATGTTTTCATTACAAAGCTGTCTGTGAGTGGCAACACTAACCTGCTGGTCCTGCTGCTCCTGCTGGGACTCTGGATGCCCCTCGGACTCGCAGATCTTCTTCTGGGTGCTTCTCCTCTCGGCCGTCTTGAGGCCCACCCCATCCAGCTCGTTCAGCAGCACTGACAGCACCTGGGCCTGGACGCTGTGGGCAGCACGAGGGTCCCCTCTGGAGCCCAGGATGGTGTCCACCTCATCCAGGAACACAATGGAGGGGGCACAGGCCCTCGCCTGATGGAACAGCTGCAAAGGAGAAGAGCTTAACATTGTTTACCACGGTCAACTATCATGAACTAAGCCATTTGCTGACAATTGCATGCATCTTAATATGAAATTTAAACTTAAACTTACTTAAAATGCTACAATCTACAGTAAATATATTGCATATTTCATACTTATAGTATAGAAACTGGAGTGTAATGGTTTGTTAAGAAGAAAGATAAACCTGCGCCAAGGCCTTCTCAGAGTCTCCAACAAAGGGAGAGAAGAGGTCAGCCCCACTGACAGACAGGAAGGCACAGTGTGAGGAGGTGGCCACAGCTTTGACCAGGGTGGTCTTGGCACATCCTGGTGGGCCATAGAGAAGTATACCTTTGGGGCGAGACAGGCCCAGTCTTATGAACGACTCGGGGTATTTCATGGGCCACTCAATACTTTGAGGAAAATCAGAAAATGTATGTAAATTACACTGGCATGATGACAATATATACAATACAGCATCCTACTGAAATGAAAATGTATATATATACACGTCAATATATTTGACTTTTAGGAATCATACTTATTTGTTCAACAATCAAGATGTATCAAAAATTAAAACAAGGAATAAAATACATTTAAGTCCAAAAATGAAAAGATAGAAGATTAAGCACCTGTTTTAATTTGAGTTTCACGTCATCAAGTCCCCCTATCTGTTCCCAGGAGATGGGTTTGTAATCAGTCAGGCCAATACTGCCTCTTAAACAAGAAGGCTGTACCCTCTTTAGAGCTTCATGGAAGTGGTGCATTTCAATGGATTTCTCATCCGAGCCCATTTTAAGCAGTATAGACAAACATGTTAATAACTCCATTCATTAGTTATACTAATTAGATTCAGCATTTCCTTGTGTAAAACATTTGGGCTTCCATACCTCTGGGGAGTGGAGGATGGCCTGAAGAGCTGCCTCCCTGCAGAGGGCGCTCAGGTCAGCACCCACATATCCAGTGGTCACTTCAGCCAGGGCAATGAAATCAACACTGCTTGAGAGGGGAATCTTGTCACTCACACATTCCAGGATTGATTTTCTTTGTGAAAGGGTTGGAACACCGATGACTACCTAGAAGAAAAAATAGACAAGGAAACTTAAGTTTTTGTCACTAGGACATAGAGTCACGTATACTTTCAATAAGTCACGCAACCGCAACCACTGTAGTTTAACGAACTTCACCTCTCTATAATTCTGGAGGGCACTGTATACAAGGAAATACAAATCATGTCTGTGATTTCATTTTCAGTCATGGACAAAATCCCTCTGTTGTAACCCTGTTACCAGGCAATGTGGTTACTAGGGAAGTTATGAGAGATAAAAACACAAGCAGTTAGGCGTGTGTATTTACTTAACACAAATGAGTTTTACTTCACTCACTTTGCTCAAATGCTATATCTTGACCAATACGACTTGGACATGATGTCCTTTCCTTTTATTGCTTGTTATCATCTAGGAGTGCTCTACACTTGCTCTGTTTCTAAGCAGAAAAGGAATGTTTAAAGAATAAAGGTTTATATCAGCTTATGGAGCCTAATGCAGTAGCATCAGCACAGAGATGCCAAGCCAATGCCCCCGACGAGAACAGACCTGCCGATGGAGTCAAGTGGCTACAGGGCCATGGGCTCACTCTATTTCCTGGTCACATGATTTGCTGGTGGGAAACCATGACAGCATAGGCGAGTAGAGCAGTCGGTCACGTACACAGGACAGGGCATGAGGTCAAAGTTACACTTCACTGTGTCTGCTCTCTGCCACTCCAGATTTCTGAATGAACAGTGCGGTCCCCAGCCAAACCTAGGGGCCACAATAGTGTTTGCACACCAGACAGGGCAATGACAGTGAAGAGAAATAGTGTCAGCTTTGTTTAACTCATAGTCTCAGTAATTTGAGGCGAACAAATCTCTTAAACCAGAATTTTTTATTTCGTTTTATCAATACGACTTCAATAATGTTATCTTTACATAATAGTTTATAGTTTAGGTTATACAACTTTGATAAAGAGCTAATGGCTGGCATCTCCTGGAATCCTCTAGGTGCCATTATGATCCGCTGATGTTCACTTCTCTACTAGAAGCAGAATTCCACACTAAGGATTATCTCTGAATGTCAGAGCGAGGTGATCATCATTAACTAGAGCAGCAATGGAAACAGCAAATGACTCTGTTTACCAGGAAAACACATGGCTGAGTGTTGATTGTCAGTGTTTGTCAGCAACTTTTGATATTGAACTTCACTGTGTTTTAAAATTACAAAATTGTATTTTTCTTTAAACTCCCTTTCAGTGATTCTTGAGACCTGGGACAAAACATGTCCGTGACATAAATCACAGTTTTTTTATCTTAAAATGTACGTAATATATTTTAAAAGCCTCACCAAACTCATCAACAGGAAAAGGGTAGCACAACAAAGTGTGTTTTGTTGTTGTCTAACATTTTGTTTTTATTCTTAATGATATTATATGTGACCAGTACCTACAAAAACCCATGTCCGAAAGCAGGTCACATCACACTGAAGTGCTTTAAAAAGTCTGAAAAGTGATATAAAATTGAACTTTATCTATATCATATGTAAATAACATAGTATTTATTTCACAAACATTAAAAAAAAAAAATTGAAACATTTTGAATGTACTTTCTGGTCAGTTGAACATGTGTCCAGAGTTTTCGTCAACACCATCAGACTTTTTTAAATTGGGAAAAAAATCAGGAATAATTTAGGGCAGCTTTAACTCAAAGGACCCCTTTCCTTCCTCCTTGGTCTTCCTGGTGACATGAGAAAATTTGAGCTCTGGTAAGTTTTTAATAATACTTTGTTTTTCATATCTATTAACTAATATGCACACGTCACAACCATAGCGTATCAACTCCAAAATGGATAAAGAGTCAACATTAGAGTAAAATGTTCTGCAATCTAGTGTTTATTTATATAGATTGGCTGGACCATGATCAACAGATGAAAAACAAGATGGCTCCTGTGAGAATCTTGTGTGATATAAGGAGAAATGTACTTTTTTTATCAACACCATCAGACGTCAACACCATCAAAACACCATCAAACACCATCAACATTTGTGTCGGATGGAGTTGACTTTCTCTGATGGTGTTGACTAAGGCCATTTTAGTGTCCATTTTAATCATTTTAATGCTGTTTATGCCAAAAATATCACTTCCTATGGATTTTTATTGCTATTTCAGTTTCATGTGTCAAATAAAATCTAGTTTAGATATAGAGTGTCAACTCCTTCAGATATAGTATTTTATAGTTAAAAAAAAAAATGGTATCTGTTTCATTCCTTGAAGGATATTTGTTCAAAGACTAACACATTTCCAATGTAGATGTGTATTTTTAATGCTTAAAAATGTCTCTGTTAAATCTGAAGGTTAAAGACAAATGTAATTCGTGGTATGATTTCAATTCTACTCATTTAACATTGACTTCTTTGGCTCTAAACTTTTGTTTTTAATGATTTAAAGACCTGTGTACATTATAAGGGGAACTGGGAAAACTAATGAGTACAAAAATTTCTGATAAGATCATTTAAAATCATTTCCATAAGTCTATTTATGTTTATTATGGTGTTGACAAAAATCAAGTGCTGACCCAGCAAACATTCAATTAACATAAAAAATCTACAACTGGGAGGTTGAACCAAAACATGTTTGGATAGACAAAACTTCATTTGACAGAAATGTAATCATATATTTTGGAAGTTATCCAAATATTTTTTGGGAAAAATCAAAACCTGTTTTGTCCCTTATCTCAAGAATCACTGCTTTTTGATTTTGTGTATTTTCATGGGAGTGTGCTGAGTTGCTGTAACAAAAGGCAGTGTCTATCAGGAAATGACTCTCACAGTAATTATGTTAAGAGCTGGATTGTGACTCAGCAAGTTACCATTAATTACATTATCTTTTAACATTTTTGTGGTTGTAGTTGACCTTGGTTAGGCTGTATGAGTAAATAGTCAGTAAGTATGAAATTACAAAATGACCATTTAATATCACTTTATTTTACAATACTGTAGGTTACACAGATTGTTAAATTGACACATTTCAAAAGCACAAATATTTTCATAAATATATATTTCCGATGTGCAGAAAATAGCCTACATCTCTTTTAGATGTATTTTAAGTTGGGTAGCCAAAGCATGGACTGAGACAATGTAGGCTGTAACCCAACAATTTAGCAGAAGCATTTCCTCACACTGATCGTCCATGAGCCTAGTCTGTGCAGAAAGGATTCCGCTAGACTGGTGAGAGGTGCAGACGCATGTCTCTGAAGGGAAGCAGGTTCGTGGGTTTCATTTAGTCAGGCTCTTCACCAGCTCCAGCTCCTTCACCGGCTTCCATTGTTGGTTTATGGTGATGAGCTGTAATGGTGAGAGGTTGAGGAAAAGCTATTGAATGTAGTTAATATATTCGAGGCGTTGGGAGTTGTGAGATTGGTGACCAGCATTGGCGAACAACATTGGTCAAATTTGACGTCACTATGAATTTCTAGATAGCTTCTTTGAAACTGGATGTCACGCGAGGATGACTCAGCAGAGGGTTCTCTGATAACGACGTTGCCTCAGTTTTTAAAAGTTGTCAATATTTAATAATTCAGAATACATTTGAATGCACATTTATAGAAGGCATGCAAATTTAATCCTACCTTTTGTGGTTTGGATGGATCTACCCTCTCCCAGGGCTCTGGATTTTTCGACCGGTTAAGTCTAGAAAATTTACATTAATGATATATCAATTGTGTAAATAAACCTATAGCCTAAGCCATTTTTAATAAATGTAGACAGAATCTGCAATAGGAAAGCAATTAATATACTAAGTGTTTATGAGCTGCCATCACATAGACCTATCTCAGGTCTAACTTAATCAAAACAAACAGTTCGAACAGAGAAAACTTCTCACATCACATCAGGCTTGGTCAGCAAGAAGTAAAGTGACGCAGAAGCGGCACCAGCGGCCGCCATACCCGTGAATCCAATTAAGGGAATAAGCTGGAAATATATACGATCAAATATTCTTAATCAAGGTATTAATAATTTTAAACAAATTTGACATAAAATAGTTTGAATGCTTCCACATACATAATATGTGGATTTCTCTTTCACTTTACATTCTCAATCCTACCTCCTTTCTCTTCCGTAACATCAAAAAGAACCCAGACATGTTGCCTAAATCTATAAAAGAATGGAACATAAATTCAAACTAGTTACTTTTAAAGAATTTAAGAATTATTTCATCATGAACTACACCCAGGCTCTCAGCATATTCCCAGCATCACCTGGAAGCCAGGCGTTCATTCCTACCTTCCTCGGTTTAGCAATTGGCAGTTCAAGGTTCGTCTGTCAGCAGCATCCTGATACGAAACCTTATAGCTCACCACCGTAGAAGTGATACGAGTTTCAAGGCACGTACACAAACGTCCGGTATCAAAATCAATCGCATAAACTAACTCTGCAGAACAACAGTTAGTTGTCATCAAGGGACAGGAACGCCCCCTGATGGATTTACCATACCATAAATAAATGAACCTGCAGAGATACAGATGGCGCCAAAAGCATGCAGATGTTTCTTTTCAATAACCACAGCTCGAAACGTATTGCACCTGCTCAGTATTTCTGAGCAAGAACGCAAAATGCTCATTGACAATAATCTCACAAGGATCTCACAAAACAAGGATAGTATCACTAGAAACAAAGCACCTTGTATAATCACTAGACAGGATGTGTAGTAGGCCTACATAATTTGCATATTTATTTAAAATAAACATTCAACATATACACACATGTATACACATACATTTTTTCGCTTGCCATGGGAACATCATTCATGTAAAAAGGTGTTGATAACTTTCTATTTCCTGTACATTGAGGGAGGGCTTCACATTTTGCAGGGCTTTATTGAAGTATTTTTGCTGAATTCTGGAAGCTTCCATGCTCTCCTCGTGAAGAGTCAAAAGAGCCGCCTGATAAAAGAAAAAGAGGCAGATTAGGATAATAGAGGATTCGTCATTTTAAAAAATACAGTTTTCAATTCAAACGTATCTCGTTTTCCTCTTTACTTCTTTGCATAGATTTTCTAGGTCAGCTCCAGAGAAGAGTGATGTTTGAGTCGCCAGTTCTTCCAAAGACACATCTGAATCCAGCGGCATCCTTTCTGTGCAAAGCCTCAGTATGGCCAGTCGAGCCTACCGGAAGACCCATTCCCATCCACATTAGTTCTCTTTTGTGTGCTGTAACTACAGTGTAACTCATGTCTGAACTTCTGTGCACAAGACTTGAAAGACCATGCATGCACTTACCTCATAGTCTGGGGGTGGGACGTAGATGATCTGATCGAGTCTGCCAGGACGCATCAGGGCACTGTCCAAAGCATCAGGGCGATTTGTTGCAGCAACAATCATCACATCCTTGTTGCATACCTCATGGAACTCCATCTAAAAGATGCAAGATACACAGTCAAGGACATTTTCAGACATGCTCAGAGGCTGTGTATTGATGGGTTACATCCGTCTCAAATTCACACAAAAGCACATTCTTCATCTCTTCCATTAAAAGGGCCTCTTTATGTTTTCATTACAGAGCTGTCGGTGAGGGGCAACGCTGACCTGCTGCTCCTGCTGGGACTCTGGATGCCCCTCGGACTCACAGAGCTTCTTCTGGGTGCTTCTCCTCTCGGCCGTCTTGAGGCCCACCCCATCCAGCTCGTTCAGCAGCACCGACAGCACCTGGGCCTGGACGCTGTGGGCAGCACGAGCGTCCCCTCTGGAGCCCAGGATGGTGTCCACCTCATCCAGGAACACAATGGAGGGGGCACAGGCCCTCGCCTGACGGAACAGCTGCAAAGGAGAAGAGCTTAACATTGTTTACCACGGTCAACTATCATGAACTAAGCCATTTGCTGACAATTGAATGCATCTTAATATGAAATGTAAAGCTAAACTTACTTAAAATGCTAAAATCTAAATATATTGCATATTTCATACAAATAGTATAGACATAACTGGAGTGTAATGGTTTGTTAAGAAGAAAGATAAACCTGCGCCAAGGCCTTCTCAGAGTCTCCAACAAAGGGAGAGAAGAGGTCAGCCCCACTGACAGACAGGAAGGCACAGTGTGAGGAGGTGGCCACAGCTTTGACCAGGGTGGTCTTGGCACATCCTGGTGGGCCATAGAGAAGTATACCCTTGGGGCGAGACAGGCCCAGTCTTATGAACGACTCAGGGTATTTCATGGGCCACTCAATACTCTGAGGAAAATCAGAAAAATATGTGTAAATTACACTTGCATGATGACAATATCCAATACAGCATCCTCACAAATACTGAAATGAAAATGCTGGCATATATATTTATATAATATATTTTACTTTTAGGAATCATAATTACTTGCTTTAAAAACCCATCAAGATGTATATATTTTTTTACAACCAACAAAATACATTTTATAAGTCCAAACATTTAAAGAAAGGAGATTAGGCACCTGTTTTAATTTGAGTTTCACATCTTCAAGTCCCCCTATCTGTTCCCAGGAGATTGGTTTGTAATCAGTCAGGCCAATACTGCTTCTTAAACAAGAAGGCTGTACCCTCTTTAGGGCTTCATGGAAGTGGTGCATTTCAATGGATTTCTCATCCGAGCCCTTATAAAGCGGTAGACAAACATGTTAATGAGTAAGACTAATTAATATCCAATTAGATTCAGCATTTGAGTTTGATTTCCTCATGTAAAACACTTCAATTCCGTACCTCTGGGGAGTGGAGGATGGCCTGAAGAGCTGCCTCCCTGCAGAGCGCACTCAGGTCAGCACCCACATATCCAGTGGTCACTTCAGCCAGGGCAACGAAATCCACACTGCTTGAGAGGGGCATCTTGTCGCTCACACATTCCAGGATTGATTTTCTTTGTGTAAGGGTTGGAACACCGATGATTACCTAAAAGAAAAAAAAGACAAGGAAGCTTAAGTTTTTGTCACTATGACATAGAGTCACGTATACTTTCAATAAGTCACGCAACCGCAACCACTGTAGTTTAACGAACTTCACCTCTCTGTCAAATCTGCCAGGCCTCCTTAGAGCAGGATCTAATGTGTCGGGCTGATTTGTTGCTCCAATTATGACAAAGTGGTCTCTACTGGCGATGCCGTCCATCAGGGTCAGCAACTGGGCCACCACTCTGTTCTCTGGCGCGCTTGATGAGCCTGCTCTCTTCGGACACAGGGAGTCTATCTCATCTATGAACAAGACACATCGCCCCTCTTCAGAAGCTGCCTGAGCCTGCTGGAACATGGCCCTCAAGTTCTCCTCGCTCTCTCCAGGCCTGGATCCCAGGATCACGGGTCCGTTGATCGTTATCAGAGTGGCACCAACCTCCTTTACCAGGCTTCGCACTAGCATGCTCTTTCCTACACCCGGCGGCCCAACCAGCAGTACCCCTCTTGGGCACGTCACACCTAGCTTTTTTAGTGTGTTGGGATAAAAGAGAGGCAAATTAATGAGCTCTTTCAGTGAGGCATAGATATCCTCCATCCCACCCACGGATATCCTTGGCAATTCCTCAGCAGTTCTTCGACGGTGTTCTGCAAGGGTGATGACAGCTGCTATTTCCAACAAAGTCTTCTCTGTGACTAGGCCTGCCTTGGTAGAGCCTGAGTTAGCATTCTCAATGTGAATGCAGGTCATTTCAGTCGCAAAAGAACTGATGTTGATGATATGCTTTTCATGAACATACATACCACTTAGAATTTCCTTCACATTTTCACAAATTAAATCAGAGGGCATCATTTTCTTGAACTTAATGCTTTTCACAACAACGTTTACTTTGACACGTTTCAGTTTTGGGCAATTCAGTGGTCTAATATCTTCACAGTTAAAAGGAAGTGATTTGTATATTGTACGGCTGAAATTAGCTGTTGCACATCTGGTATCAAACTGAAAATATCCCTCCGCCAAGTCACTTCGTGGCCAAGCTGTGCAGAGGCAGGCTCCTCCAGGTGTAGAAATCAGGACAGGTGTTCCAATAGTAAGTCTGAGGCTGGCCATTAGACCTGGACCCATTCGGCATCTTTGGGTGTGTTTGTCTTGCGGGTCACAGGGTAACAACTGCAGTTCTTTCATAGACATCATTTTTGCATCCTTTTGTAGTATATGGGTAAATTACAAATGGGCCAGAATAGATGAAGATATAACAACGCAAGTAGGGTGGAAATTGTTTTCTCAAGAAGGCTGTAACTGTGACTAATGTAACATTAGTCGTACGCCATAACTTTCCCCAGTCGCACTATTGGATAGATGAGCTTACAACAGCTTAGCACTAGACTGGAATTCAAATCTGAGAGGCATAACTCAACAACATAACATTACGAAGCAAGCTGAGTTTGGAAAAAAAGGTTGACGTTGTTGTAATATACAAATATACTGTTTCAAAGTTCCTTTAGCAGATGGGTTAGCAGCAACGCTGATGGGCTTCCATGTAAACAGTAACGTTACAGTAGAAGCCACATGTGTGCGGCGTCCATATATTGTTGGCCAAGTAAAAACACTCCCTTGGTCTTAACGAATAAAATAACATGCATGTCTACAAAAAAGGGATTCACAAATTAAGATATTAAAAATATGTATTTAATTGATAATATTTTATTTATATTTGTAATGTACTTTATTTTCACAAGACGGAGTACTTGGTCACATGCATTTGGATCTATGGTCGTCCAACTATTTATGATCTGACGCACTCTTCACTTTGAAAGTCGTTGATCGCCATCGTGTGGGAAGGATAGGGAATGACATCTTATAAGGGACACACGAGAGTTTTCTCTATGATGTTATTTTCTCATTCATTTCCAAATTAAGGGTGGGAGTTGCTTTTTCAACTCAGGAAACGCCAACCAATACAGTAAGTAGTGAAGATCAATCTGGTTAACCTTTTCTATTTTCACCTTAAGCTAAAAAAAAAAAAGAGTTTTAAAAATGATTTTATTAGAACTTTTAATGCATAATGATAGATGCTTATCTTAGTCAAGGGAAGTCAACTCATTTGTCTATCCATATCCCTGTGTGACACAAGGTAAGATCAATTTATGAAAGAAAGAAATTGATTATACAGGTGGTAAACTGCCATCGTATTTCAGCCACTCCTCCACTTAATAACTCTGTTTGGTAATGTCAACTGTGAGTGGTTTCTTGTTTTTCCACATAACAGCAGACGTAGTTGACCAAAGTAGTGACTCTGCTGTAATTTCTAAAAGAAAACAATCTTTAAATTGAAATCAATATGTGTAACTTAGGCTTTCTCAGGTTTGGAGTGTCCAATTTTGATAACCTTTTCCATTATTCAGCATGAGTTGGAATGGAAGTAATTGAGGTTTCCCTCTCAACAGTATTTTTCGTTGTATTTAAAGTGATTATTAATGCAAATTGAAATTGATGTTAATTTAAAATAAAAAAATGAGAAGTAGCTCATTTAATCTTAATCTAAAATTAAAGTTAATGACAGAATGTCATTTTTCTTTCATGCCACTGGTATGATTACCCAGGTATGGAGAGACATGAGCCACCATTCCGAGAAGGGGCCGTGGAAGTTTTGGCCCTTAAGAACAAAATGGACCCCCTGCAGGATCTTCCACAACCCAGGTACTGGCCATGCTGAGAGCATACAATGATTTCCCAAGTGTGCTGTTATCATGAAATGCAAAGTAAGAATTAATTTCAGTGGTAATAAAGTCAGTGTATCCATAGAGAAGGAGCAGTATGTTTGTACAAATGATCAAGAGCATAATGGAAAATGTATGTATGCTGTGAGTATGTAATAGGCTACATGCCATGGATGATTATGTAGGTAAGGTAAGATTCCATATATGGTGTTAAACATGGAGACAGCTACATGTTCTTACTTAGAGAAATGTCTGACTGATAATGCTGAGAGAACCACACTAATGCACTATACATACATTTTCCATTTCAGTTGAAATTCATAGATCACTGCATTTGACCTACAAGGTTTGAAATCCTTGAGGGGCTCATTTACAGATAGAACATCCTACATGGCAATATAACTGAATGTCAAAAGCAAACCAATTGGGAAAATAGCACAATTACAATTAAATACACAGTGCTATAATGTGGCATTGTCATTATTGTTGGTTAGACAACTAGTAAACAATACGACAGTAAACAATTCTAATTTAGTGATTAGGATTATCAATGCTTATGAACAAATATAAGTGTTACACAAACTACAGAGTAAAACAAACACAATATAATACTGTCATTCAGAAGACAGAGAGAATAGAATAGAATTGGTTTGTGGGCTACTGGAATGTTTAGTGAGAGTGTATTTGTCTGTGTGCGTGTGCGTGCGTGCGTGTGTGTGTGTGTGTGTGTGTGTGTGTGTGTGTGTGTGTGTGTGTGTGTGTGTGTGTGTGTGTGTGTGTGTGTGTGTGTGTGTGTGTGTTTGTGCGTTTGTGTGAGCGTGTGTGCGTGCGTGTGTGTGTGTGTGTGTGTGTGTTTCTGCTGTCCATAGTGAACTGTCATTAAATAACAGAGGTGCAGAACAGAAGTTCAGATCTGTTGAAGTTGTGCTTTGGATACAATCTCAGTTTATCAGCATATATCAGTTTATCATTATGAACCGTTTAGTGACATATTTATGTGACATGATGACATAAAATGGCTTTTTAATGGATGCATCTTCTCTGAAACATAAGGAGTTTATCTCTGGAAACAGATCCTGTGTCTGGGAAATCCAATGTGCTAATAGCCACTGAGTTCATAAAAGCCTTCGGTGCAATTGATCTCAAAAGCTTCTCATTGATCTTCAGTGTTTTGGGCTTGAGTCATCCTCTTTATTCTGCCCTCATCTTAGGGCTGGTCTCTTGAGACCTGAGTCTGGGACTTGGATCCTTGCAGAGATCTCTTGCTACTCCCACTACTCGCAACTGTATCTTCATTAAGATATAAAAGCATAAAAGACAAATATATCATCGCAAAGACGAAAAAGAAAACAATCACTCCTCGACCTTGCAGGCAGACACTAAGGCGCTAAGCAGACATCATACAGAAGATCAATGGTCACATTCCTGCCAGTCTTAAAATAAAGCACATGTATTTTGGAGAGCATGTTAGACCAACTCATGTTTAATGAGTTTAATTCTAGCTATGAGAGACATGAATATAAGTCTGATTCCCAACTCTTCCACTCCCGGTATGGAGGTTATTGGGCTGGGACAGGGGGGTGTACCACTGCAGGCAGGGCATGCCAGCCGAGGCCCACAATACCTCCCCTGCCGAGCAGCTGGACCAGGTGGAGTACATCTTCTCTGTATTGTAAGTGTGCTGACACCATTCTGTTTGAGAGATTGAATTGAAGAAGTGAAGACCTTAAGAACTTCACGTCAGAGCACCTAAATGTAGGTCATATCCTGTTGTGGGTTTTCTGAGTTTTGTTTGTTTTTGTTGTTGTCTTTTGTGCCTAGACTGCTTCTCCCTATGACATTAATATGAAACCTATGCCAAATGTAACTTGCCTTTTGAGCCAGGATTCTTAGTATACCAGAGGGAAATGGATGTGTCTTGAGCTGGCATTCCGACAAAACCTCACAACATATTCTTATCACATATTTGACAGGGTTATTACTTTTGACATATTGTATTAACAGCGTGTCAGAGAAGGAGGACTAATGATCTTGAGAGCCAAAGACCTTGGAACGTTGTTAATCCAACTCAGCCAGGGAGTGGTGAAGGGCCACGGGTGATGGTAATGAGTTCTGAATGTGAATATGAAAGATCTTTGTTTAAGGCATGCCCAAATCTGAGTAAAACTGAATCCCAGTTTCCAGGCAACAAGATTAGCTAATGGTTTTTGAGCAACAAATGGGTGGTTGAAAGTCAAAACATATAGTTATCTTGGTATAGTTCTAAAGAAAGTATACATCTTTATATGGTTTACAGACAAACTTCCCCACAATACTTTTGTGCATGCCACTCCCTGTTCAGCAGCATATCAAACTTGCACAGAGTGAACCAAGGAAATATCATGAAATATACTAATGAGGCATAATGTCAGTGAATGTTGATGTTACTTTTGTAAAAACTTTGATTTGATTTGTGATTGTAACTTTGTTTATTTATACTGTTCCTTTAACTGTTTTGTGGGTGTAGGGCTGTTCTGGCCTCCAAAGACTTGGCCAGAGCTTTCTTTGAGGAATGGGAAAAAAGACTTCACACTGTGAGTACTCTCTTGGAGGACAGAGAACACTGTGTTGATGCTTTGTGTGAAGGGATTGAAAAGGACCTGATGGTATGCACTGATACTGATCATGACTCATGAAACTATACTATGAAATTCAGATATGGAAACACATATATTGACTTTGCACTGTATACTCAGTGGCTGTGCATCCTGTTAGATTTTCTCAACTTTTACTTTCTAATGTCTCTTAATGTGTAATTGGCTATATATATATACAGTATAAAAAAAAATGATTAGAGGTTTTTAGAAGGGGTATCTTGATCCAAATTCTTCAAAGCCTTTTCTTGAAACTTTTCCTGTGCATAACTAAAAATAATGCAACAATGTGCATTTTGAGGTATGTTTTTGTATATTATTGGTATCCTCAAATTGATTTTGATGGACATGGTCATGTTCAGGACCGATAAATACACCTTCCCACTAGCCATCCAGGCTATGCACTATGAAGTTCTGTGGTCCCGGAAAGGAACACCCCACCAAAACTGTGAAAAAGCCTTCACAGCGCAACATCACTAAGTATATCGCCAAAAAATGACATATTAGCAAGCTTTTATCACTGCCAACTCAGCTGTTGGTGGCATTTACAAGGATTTTTCATGCTTTTTAGGTAGTCAATTTGCTAGTTTTAAACCAAAACTACCTAATGATGCTTCAAATTACCTTTTCTTACCATTGACACACCACTAACACATCTCTGGACCAAGCTGATATCCACACACATGACTATGTGTTTGAGGAGACCATGAATGCAGAGTATGACTTATCATCGGTGGCCATTGCCTGGTAAGCCTGAGGTGTGGTGTAGAGGATATGCAAAGCTCTATGCATATCTGTGTTTCTTTATATGACTGTATGATTGTAGTGGAAGATGGGTGATGACTGATATTTGACTGTTCGGTTATGAGGAAGTCCAAAGGTACTAAGAGCTCCTCAGGCTTGTGCACTGGAACCAGAGCTGCAGTACCTCCTGCTGGACACAGCCTGCATGTGCAAAACAGTCTTCTGCTGCTGGGTCACCCCCTACAGAAGGCTCAGGTGGTGGAGCTGGTGAAGAAACATAAGCAGGCAGCCACACTGGCCATAGGAGGTGACAATTATGTTAGCATGATTAAAAGTAGGATTAACATGACAATTCTTAACTCTCTCTCTCTCTCTCTCTCTCTCTGTTCTTCTTTTCACTTACTTAATGTGCCAATGTGCCTGGAAGTCAGTAAATATAATGCTTAGTGTTTAATGTAATGAATGAATATAATGCCTTGTGTTTAATGTAATGAATGAATATAATGCCTTGTGTTTAATGTTATGAATGAATATAATGCCTTGTGTTTAATGTTATGAATGAATATAATGCTTAGTGTTTAATGTTATGAATGAATGTAATGCTTAGTGCTCACTGTCTGAAATAGCCTGGCTGGCACATACAGTGACTTCTGTTGCTCTTCACCAGCGGTCCATATTGGCGTGGGCATCAGCGGTCAGGAGGGCATACAGGTGGTCCTCGCCTCAGACTACTCCTTCACCTAGTTCTGCTTCCTGCTGCGCCTCCTACTGGTGCATGGCTGCTGGTGCTACCACAACACGTGTATATTTGGCAGGTTTTTTTTTTTTTAATCTTTGACCAAAAATAACAAAACAATGAGTAAACATGGTAAAGATTGGTGAGGAAATTTGAAGTATTAAGTCATTCAATATTTGACACATTGTATTAGTTTGGTAACAACACTAATCATGTTCAACTGTCAGATTGGCCTCGATACAAATTACTGGACACCAATTAATGATCTTTATATCTGGGGAAGCCTGTCGTTTCTTTTTATTATTTGTCCCATTCAGCAACAGTGCCTTTCATAAGTTCCCTGAGCATTTCACCTTTTTTGGTAGGATACATTAATTCAAGCTTTTCAGTCAGGGCTTCACAGAATCAGACATGTTGTTAATGTCTTGTCCTGGAATGTCTTAAACAACCCAATAGGGTTCTCTGTGGTGGTTCATTTCCATTCTTTGGTTCATTTCTTTTTAATTAATATTTTTCCTCCTACGTACAGGAACTGCTCACAACTGCCTGACACAAAGTCATGTCTGGTTAGTCATTCTTCTCACCATTGTGACATGTATGATGCCTAGAGTAGCATTTCGATTTGTACACAAACAGTTTCCCCCAACTAAGGTGTGTAAGCACAATGTTTAGGTATTTATGTTGAGATGGGTAAATAGAAAAGTAGGTATAGTAAGTATTTTAAATTCTGTAATTTGCTTAGTTGCGCTATCTGCAGGTGAGCAGGAAACATACCCACTGAAGCACAGTCGAGGGTCAACAGGCAGGACTAGTGCGTCTGCACTCTTCCATCGCCTTCTCCCAGTAGTAGGGCTTTTGAAAGAATCACCTCCGGGAGGTCAATGAAGGTCTCGCTTCTCCTTTATTTATCATTTTGGCCGAAATTTGAATTTTTTAGAAAATCTTACAAAAAGTCGACTTTTTTAAAGACACGGGAATGTTATTTTTTTTTAACTAAAATTCCGTGTTTCCATACGAAATGTCGATGTGTCTTTTACATTTCATCTTCCACACCATTCACACGACTGGCCGGCTTTAATCTGGCTCTTTGTACATTTGCATTATTAACAAAAACCGAAAAGCTTGCATTATTATTTAGTTCGCCATATACCCAATCCTGATTTCTCTAACTGTTGATGTGCAGTATGGGTGGACGTTTGTATTAAATGGTTTGTTTTCGTAACACATTGGCGGTGCCAATTTTTTTCACCCCTACTTGCCTGAATCACATGGGCCGCTATTTATAGTAGATTAGGCTGCGATATCGAAACCTCTCAGTGTCGCCTCGCTGAAGGTCAAAAACATAATAATGTCGAAAGTGACTTTTCCCATGTAGGATAGAAATATCACACAACAGAATCTCAGCAAAGGTTAGTGGCATCCTATCTACCAGTAGCCTCATGGTTTTGTGTGCGAGTGTGCTTGGTCTAGCAGTATAGGCAGAGACAATATGCGATGTGCTCAAGTTGCTTCACCACACCTTTCTTCAATGCGCAGTAATGGAAAATATCACACGCCAATCAAATCCAGGCAATTTCTGTAGCGCGTCTTATCTGGCTCTATTTTAATATTAAAATAGCAATTAAGTATTTTATGAGACTAAGATAGGTGAGAATTGTGTTTAAATAATATAGTTGTATAAATATATATCCTCAACCATCCATTCTTACCATTCTTAATGAATTGCAAGCATTTTATCTGAGGGTTTATATTTGTGGCTGGCTGTACCATTGTGTCACAAGTTCTGGATCAAATCTTGGTGAGCCACACTGTCACTGAGAGGAGTTTCTTGGCACTCTATCCAACTCCGTCGTCACATTCCCAGTTCTCGCGAAGCAGCAGCCATGTGTTTGCTTACTGACGTCCTGGAGGGTTGAAATGTCACTCTGCTGGGCCTAAAGCATGAGAGTGTGAGTGTGAGTGCCGGCTCTGGGCTCCTGGTGTTGGACTTTTTTTCGGGAAGAAAAATGTGCCTTTCCATCTGAGGTCAAGCAAGTCTTTACTCCCTCTGCATTCAGGATCTTTGGGCTGGGGCCACAGGACGACTGTGTGAGCCATGTCTCGCCTCCTGCGCTCTGTTCCCTGCTCCTGTGTGCCCTTGTTGCACCAAACTGCACTCAAAAAGTCACCTGGGAAAAGGTACTTCCAGACCTGTCGTATTTTATGGGATCAAAAGGCTGCCAAAGGTACGTTGTGTCACACTGCACATTTGATTTACTATTGTGTAGTGGTATTACACCATATTTTACTCCCCTGGCTTTCTGGATTTTCCTTATGTTAGACAACTGCAGGTCATTCAAGTTCAAGTTCATGTGAGGTCTTGAGTTTCCCTTTGTTGTGCCGTGAAACCACACGCAGGCCACAGATAATGACACATAATGACAGATGAAGGGTGTTTGGAAACAAATATGAGCGGCATTAACTCTAATCCTTACCCAAATGCATCTGCCTACATTTAATTAATGTTTGGGTGAACGACTGTAGGAGAGGTCATGTTAAGGTGAAATATGGACTTTGGTAGTTTGCTGGTGATCCCCTTCTTTCAGACCGAGTGAGGTTGTTAATGCCTTAGCAGAAGGCCCTCTGCATGTGTTTTTCTGGTTTTGTGTTTTAAGAGTGGACATTTCTGTGGCTTGTGTGAGAGCGGCTCACTGAGTCTGTGCAGACTGGGCAAAGCTGGGCACTCAGCCATTCGGTTGCTAATAATGTCTTGCTGTTGTTGGAGGTTGTCAAGCCAAGTAAGGAGTGATATGTGAAACCAGACTCTCTGGATCTTACTCTACAGGCCCTACCAAAGGCCTGTGTATACAGTCATGTTCTTAGGCTGATTTCTTTTCTTTTGTAATAAGCATGTTTTAATCTTTTTTTGCAGTTTTTCTAACCTCTGATTTAAAAAAAAATCTAGGAGTATCTGTGTTTTGAAGCTTTAGGGGGATCCTCACCTATGTTGTTTATCCACTGCAACTGCACATTATCAGAATCAGAATCAGAATCAGAATTGTATTTATTGTGTTTCCTCAGGTGTTCCCTACAAAGATGTTCTGGTAGGTGTACCCAAAGAGATCTTTAAGGATGAGAAGAGGGTCGCTCTGTCCCCGGCCGGAGTGGAGGCCCTGGTCAAGCAGGGCTTTAATGTCCAGGTGGAGAGCGGGGCTGGAGACCACGCCAGGTTCTCCAATGATCAGTACAAAGTGGCAGGCGCCAAAATAACAGACACTAAAGGCGCTTTTAACTCAGACCTGGTTCTGAAGGTAAGCGGAATCACAGTCGGACCCTCGAACCGCTGATATCAGTCTTAACATTTCTGCATTTCATCACATTTCTGTACTCTCTGAACCCTGTGTTAAACAAATGTAACTTTTTCATAACTAATTACACTGAGCACCACACTTACAGTGAAATGATGAGGATCTTTTGAAGGGCATTTATGTAAACAACTCTTGCGATAACCCAAAACAGTGATACAGATCTTTGGAGGACTAATATCTTATTCGATTTTTTTCCAAACACAGGTGCGAGCACCATGCTTCAGCGAGGCTTTAGGGAAGCATGAGGCTGAGCTGCTGAAGCCCAAGTCCACTCTTGTGAGCTTCATCTACCCAGCCCAGAACCCTGAGCTCCTGGAGAAGCTGGCCAAGCAGCAGTGCACTGTCATGGCCATGGATCAGGTCCCCCGTGTCACCATCGCCCAGGGTTACGATGCCCTGAGCTCAATGGCCAACATTGCAGGGTGATCTTACGCACGCACACACAACCCATGAGTCATTGGTGATATGTACTGACCTGCTCCAAAGCCTTGTGGATTTTTCTGCTCTGCCTCTTTTATTGCTGAAGGATTAATGTTCTGTCAGGACCAGCACGAAACAGGAATTGTAAAAAGTGCATATTTACAACTGAGATTAACTTTATTTATTGGCGCAAAGAGCAGAAAACATGCTTTCCATTAGAAAATCCCTCTCATCTTCCATAGTGTTGACTGTGGCTATAAATTTAAGACGAGCTGAGCTTAAAGCATACCCATCATGCTAAGATGTTAGGAAACACCTCCCACCTGGTTTAATGTAGAATTCATTCAGAGGCCAAGAAGGTGCATCGACCCTGATTTTTTTCTCATAGGTACAAGGCCGTGGTCCTCGCAGCAAACCACTTTGGAAGATTCTTCACCGGGCAGATTACCGCAGCTGGGAAAGTACCTCCAGCTAAGGTAGCCACTGTCAACTTGCTCCAGCTATCATAAGAAAGAAGACATTTGGCAGGGGCACGAGAACTAAGGCTGTGCCTTAAACATTGCAAGTTTAGCCGTAGAGAATTTTTTAAAAAGTGTTTAAATTATGTGTAATCAGGATTTCAGCTTTACAACCAGCCTTAAAAGCAATAGATGAAGTAATGAAGTAATGATCATATGTTTCACCTTCACAGGTGCTTGTGATTGGCGGTGGTGTAGCAGGCTTGGCTGCAGCAGGGGCAGCCAAATCAATGGGGGCCATTGTGAGAGGGTTTGACACAAGGTGCAAAACACGATAAACTACCATATTAATATACCCCAGAGGTTAACCTTTATGACTTTGAATTTGACCAATGATCGCTGATGTTTCTCCCATTAGACCAGCAGCTCTGGAACAGTTCAGGTCGTTTGGGGCAGAAGCGTTGGAAGTGGATATGAAAGAGTCTGGGGATGGAGTGGGTGGTTATGCCAAGGAGATGTCTCCAGAGTTCATTGAGGCCGAGATGGCGTTGTTTGCCAAGCAGTGCAAAGAAGTGGACATCCTTATCAGCACTGCTCTGATTCCAGGTGAAAAACAGCCAACCACACTTCTTTTAAATCCATTAATCTATTTAGGAAACATAATAAACAATGTAAGTCTGTTTCAGCTAAAACTGACACTGGCCTCATTTGATACTTCTATCTTATCAGTCCAGTTTTTCATTTTTCTCCATTTTTCTCATTTGTGGTCCCTGCAGGAAAGAAGGCTCCCATCCTGATCAAGAAGGAGATGGTGGAGTCCATGAAGGATGGATCTGTGGTGGTGGATTTGGCTGCTGAAGCTGGAGGCAACATTGAGACGACTGTACCAGGGGAACTCAGTGTTCACAAGGTGAGAGACCATTCAGACCAGTAGACCAGCAATAACTTGAGGTACAAAAAAACACACAGGACAAAGCAGAAGGCCCATGTCGTCACCCCTAGAAGTAAAAAAATGTATAGAGAGAAGGCAAGGAGTGATAAATAACATACACGAAAGTGATAGGAAAATCAATTTGTTCCCTCTCTCTGATTTTTATTTAGCCAAGATGTTTGTTTCTTTCCGTTAGGGGGTGACACACATTGGATTCACAGACCTCCCCAGCAGAATGTCCACTCAAGCCAGCGCATTGTACTCCAACAACATTCTGAAGTTGCTGAAAGCCATTAGCCCTGATAAGGATTACTTCCACTTTGAACCTGTGGATGCATTTGATCACGGAACACTCGATCATGTCATCCGAGGCACCATGGTGATGCAGGTAAGTCAATGGCACACTTCCACACATACCAGAGGGGCATTAGGACCCATTTCATGATTGAGAATCAAACAGGTGTCAACCCAAATAACAATATAACAAAGAGACTACATTTGATCCACGTATGACGTGCGTGGCTCATAGTGAGACGAAAACATTGCGCTTAACAACCCCAAAGCCAAAAGTGAATATTAAAGGCCCGCACAGCCAACTTGGCTTATACTCACAAGCTTTTCCGCAAGGCTGACATCTCAGAAAAAGGATTGGCGCCCTGGATTTACTGTGTGAGCGTTCATTTCCAAGAATTTCTGCTCAGACACTTTGTTTATCACATACTTGAAAGACAGAGGGGGAACAGACAGCCTCCAGGAGACATATCATCTTACCTTGTGTTGAAAAAGAAATTCACACAATTTTCATAGGAATTCATCTTGCTGATCAGAGCTGTTTCTTAGCACGCTCCAAATAAGTCTCCTGCTCTGTGAACTTGGCTGTTGTTTCTGAGGCCCCGTGAACTATGAGTCACTTTGGGTTTTGGTCCTCGACTTCTGCCATTATCCCATCATCATGCTCAGAGCTGTCTCAGTTCAGACAGCAGAGGAATAAATGCACGATGATAAAACATTTGGATAATATAGTTTGATTTATTTATTTATTATATCGATTTAATGTGTGTGTGTGTGTGTGTGTGTGTGTGCGTGCGTGTGTGCGTGCTTGCGTGCGTGTGTAAAACTGTGTCCACTCTGCACTGACATGTATGCTATTGTAACCCCAGCAAGGCAAGAACATTTTCCCATCGCCATTACCAAAGACTGTTCCTCCAGCTGCCCCAGTTAAGCACAAGTCAGTGGCAGAGATCGAAGCAGAGAAAAAAGCATTGGTTTCACCCTTCAAGCAAACCATGACCACTGCGGGAGGCTACACAGCAGGTGAGTGCCTGGAAATACATTCTCAAGGTCTGGATTGTCACAGACACACACGCAGGCGCAGACATACACAGACACAGACACCCACGCAGACGCAGACGCAGACGCAGACGCAGACGCAGACGCAGACGCAGACGCAGACCCACAGACACAGACACAGACACGCGCACGCACACGCACACGCACACGCACACGCACACGCACACGCACACGCACACACACACACACACACACACACACACACACACACACACACACTCACACACACACACACACTCACACTCACACTCACACTCACACTCACACTCACACTCACACTCACACTCACACTCACACTCACACTCACACTCACACACACACACACACACACACTAACAGGTATTCATGTGTATTTGTCTTGTTCTAGCGGTGTCCACTATCATTAGTCTGGGTCTTATTGCACCCAATGCCGCTTTCACTCAGATGGTCACCACCTTTGGTCTCGCTGGTATCGTTGGATATCACACAGTGTGGGGAGTCACCCCAGCCTTGCACTCACCTCTCATGTCTGTCACCAATGCCATCTCAGGTAAAGTAGCCTCATCATCTAAAGACCTGGCCACAGCATATACTATACAACAACAAACTTAATAGAGTTAATCACACTCTGTTTGAATTATGCATGGTCTCCTTCATTTTGATTTTAAGACGTCTATGAATACCGCACTCAGACTGTGAATCCTATCCCTAGGCGTGACTGCTGTGGGCGGCTTGGTGTTGATGGGCGGAGGTCTCTACCCATCATCTCTCCCTGAAAGTCTGGCACTGGCGGCTGCTTTTGTGTCCTGTATCAACATTGCAGGTTTGACCCAGACCGTGTCAAAAAGACTGCAACATCCACTTACACCCTACTCTTGGTCGAGAAAAGATCCAGTGTATATTGCCATTGCAAATTTATACCATAACTCTGACGTACAAAGCCAATGTGCAATATCTGCAAAAATACCAAACCACGAAAAACAGCACTTTGCCTCTGTTTTACTGCAGTATGCCCATACAGAGATAAGCTGCTGTAAGTAAGCATTTGTGGGAAGAATGTCACTTAGCTCTGAGAGCTCTCTCTAGTCAAGGGATAGAAAAGTAAAATCTCCTCAAAAAATAGATTCACTAGGCTTGGCCTGGCAATTCAGGCCAGGCCTAGAGTAGCTTAAATGTGAGATGTTAACTGGTACTTCAATATGTAAGATTAAAGCCAATTTTAACCAGTCTAAACAGAGTTGTGCCCCTGTTTGTTTTGTAGCATTTGATATTTTAACCTTTTAACTAAAATATAGGTATTTTTGGATATTTTCATACATAACAAAACAAATGTCTCAACCTTCAAGGAACAAAACCAATGTGACGTAATATGCAAAAAACTAAAGAAAAGATTTTGCATCTTCACAAAGAAAAATGTAAAGGAAATGTTTAAAAATGTATTTTTTTTAAAAAATATGAACCATAAATATAAATCATTGTGCCATGCAGAAACAAAACTAAAGCATGAAGTATTTCATACTGGAATTTCAAGCAGAAACTAGCAGCCTCGTTTTAAAATTCGGTTCTAAAACAAAGGCAAACGGCAGTATCTGACATTCTTCATTGTGAAACCAAGGCCAGTGCAATCCTGCACTCTGCCTTGGTTTCACAGTGGATTTTTGCAGATACAAATCACAATATCTGTGGGAAATGCAGCCATAGAACAATGAAACTCAAACAGATTGAAGACTAGATACAGCACTTTTGATTGGTGCAAAAAAGTGAAATTAGCAAAATGCAGACACTGCGCTTTGCCTTTTTGTCAGATATAGACTTTCATTGCTAGCCTTACATGAGAGTATGTAGACTTGAATAGTTGATGGAGGATTCCTTAAATGTTTTTTTCCCCCAGAAGTGTACTTATGTCATCCAATTAATTCGACCATGTTCAAAGTTAGGAACAATTCTTAGTTCCAGCAGAAGCATGTATGCTGCACAGACACTGCATGACTTCCAATGACTTGTTGCTCCTCTCAGGTGGTTTCCAGATCACACAGAGGATGTTGGACATGTTTAAGCGACCCACAGACCCCCCGGAGTATAACTACCTGTATGGCATCCCTGGAGCTGTCTTTGTGGGAGGATATGGGGCATCACTAGCCAGCGGCTACCACATAGAACAGGTGTTGATGCAATGTCACCCTATTATTCGATTGTATTTATTTTAGATAGCAAAACGTGTTGGGCTGGCAAAACTAGCATGAGCATACGTCTAAACTGTTTTAAATGTGTCTTCAGAGACAAGTCTGTAGATGTGTTCTGTCGGAAAAGCACCTCTCACTCCCGGCCTGTGTGTTAACAGATGATGTACCTGGGTTCAGGCCTGTGCTGTGTTGGAGCCTTGGCGGGCCTTTCTGCTCAGCGCACCAGTCGGCTAGGCAACACCCTGGGAATGATGGGGGTGGCCGGGGGCATCGCCGCCACCCTGGGTGCCCTCCACCCCTCCCCTGAGCTGCTGGGGCAGATGACACTGGCCATGGCATCTGGTGGCACCATAGGTATGTGTGAGCGCATACCACAGTATTTACACATACCAGAGCACCTTGTGTGTTCTTCTCATGTGGGAGTCCATCCAAGTTGCCATGATGCTATCGCATTAAGAGTGTACTATAAACAGAGCGAATCAAAAATATGACTTGAGGATCCCATTTGCCAGGGGACAGACCAACAGGACAGCTGGATTTGGGAGAAAACTGTAGAATAAGAGCTGAATGTCACTCACAATAAGTATATCATAAACACATGTGAAAAACAAAGAAAAGAAAACATTTATAAAAAGACCTTTACAAACAAAATAATGTAGCTGTAACAAAACCCCTTTGAGGTCTGCTGCATCCTCACACATGCCTGGGAATTTGAGAGGAATTTCATGGCACTTACAGTGAAACCTGTTTACGTTACGGCATACATAGCATGATAATAATCTTGTCAGAGTCTAGTGTGTGAGGCTGTTATTTTCGAATGATGAATGATGATACATTCAAACCTCTGGCACTTGCAGATGTTTAGGGCGTGTTTGTTTATGTCTGGCGTTGTTTGTCTTTTTTCTCTGTTTCATCTTCTAATTTGATTTGCAGCCATTTTAATTTCATAATAAGTAGCTGGCCCTGATCCCTCTGTGTGGGGTTTGATGTTAATGCCCAGATATGCCCTGGGCTTATGAGAAACAGGCATTTCTTTTTCATCAAGTTTGTTAGACTGAATTGAATTATGCTCTAATCAGAGATCACATGTCACAGCTTTATAAAAGATGGTGCTGAAATGTTGACAACATTTAGAGCACAAAGATGATAGAGGATCTCCACTGTCTGAGAGTGTCAGCCTCAAATGTATATCTCATATCAATGGACTTAATCCATAGTAATATGAAAGCTAATCCTCTTGTTAGACAATATCCCATATGCCTGTCCGAGTTGTTACCTAATCGCTTTTTTTCTATCTGCTGGTAGGATTGACCATTGCCAAGAAAATCGAGATCACTGACCTACCTCAGTTGGTGGCAGCCTTCCATAGTCTTGTAGGGATGGCTGCGGTGCTCACCTGCATTGCTGAGTACATGATTGAGTTTCCCCACCTTGACGCCCATCCTGCCGCAAATGTGGTGAAGACTGTTGCCTATCTTGGCACTTACATCGGTGGGGTCACCTTCAGTGGTTCCCTGGTTGCTTATGGAAAGCTTCAAGGTACACAACATTACAGGGGGATGAGATTGTTTCCTGACTTATTCAAAAAGATGCCATTAGCTCTGTTGATCCACACAAATCTGTGCCAAGGGTGAAGCTGGTAAATATTCTTTTCATGATTGTGTTATTCTTTTCATGATTGTGTTACTTAAACATTTTGCAAATAAGACAGGTTTCCTATTTTAGTTATGCTTTCCCTTCAAGCTGTCTGGTATTTGTCCTGGGAAAAAATGTACCCTTGCAGGCGAAGTGAAAAACTACTGATTACTAAATGTTCAAAAAGTAAGGAAAACATTAAGAGATTTGAAAAACTGGCATCAGTGAGACCATTCCTCCTGCTGCAAGGATTATGCAGGGCACAAGAAAAAAACACTGGAATGCTTCATCTGCCATGGTATATCATTTTATAAAGTTATCCTTCTCAAAACATGATTTGAGGTTGATTTTCCAGTTTTGGCATGTGATGGCCCTTGCTGTAAAATTGTCATGTCTTCTTCAATGCTGAATGAGGGGTTAATGTTGAGGAGCCTATAGCTGCAGGAAGAGGGAAGACCCACTGAGGCTCTGGCGGACCACAGATGATCAGACATAATCAGCACACCCTGTGGCCCAGCCTTTGCCAATAGTTGTCATCTTGTATCGATAAATATTTCCTTGATTTCCTGGCCTTAGAGAGGCTTCCCAAATTTGCGTTTTAGTTTTGATAGTAGTTTCTGTTCAGTTGACAAGATAGGAGACTAGCATCAAGCTGTATTCATGCCTGCCTTAAAGTTCGATGTTTGCTTTCAGAATGAATTTAGACAAAGCTAACAGAAAGAAACTACTTTTCATTTCTAATTTCATCTGCAACATTAAAAAAAACCACACTCCCTGTCCCAGGCCTCCTGAACTCCGCTCCCTTGCACCTCCCTGGCCGTCACATGATGAACGCTGGCCTCATGGCGGCCTCGGTCGGAGGGATGATTCCCTTCATGCTCACTGACACCTACGCCACGGGCATGGGCTGCCTGATAGGAGTCTCTGGCCTCTCCACCGTCATGGTATGTGCTTTTTCTCTCCACGCTATGCGTGTGGTCACAGCACAGTCTAAATGATCGATTACCCCGAAACACTGTTATCCATGCCGCCTCATCCCTGCTCATGTTGTGTTGTGAAAAAGACCTAAAATGGAGGTATAATGCCAAGAGGATGAGCAGTTAACGACACAATTTTAATTTAAAGTACCGTCTTACTCGTAGTATTTATAATTTGTCTCTCTCTCCCATTTTGCAGGGTGTCACACTGACTGCAGCCATAGGCGGTGCCGACATGCCTGTGGTCATCACTGTGCTCAACAGCTACTCTGGCTGGGCCCTGTGTGCTGAGGGCTTCTTGCTGGAGAACAACCTCATGACCATCGTTGGCGCTCTAATTGGCTCCTCTGGTGCCATCCTGTCTTATATCATGTGTGTGGTGAGTAAGGATGACTAGCTTCCAGCATGTGTAACACATCCTCAGACAGAATTACAAAGACTTGCAACCACCTGTGGGTGTTTTCCTTTGGCTTATGACTTTTTTTTGTCCTTGAAAATGCACTCCTACTAAACTTTGATACTGATTAACTATTTTAGTGAACACGGATTCATACACTGAAATGTGTTTTTTTTTTTTTTGCAGGCCATGAACCGCTCCCTTCCTAATGTGATTTTGGGTGGCTATGGTACCTCATCCACTGCTGGTGGGAAGCCCATGGAGATTACTGGCACCCACACTGAAGTTAATGTGGACCAGTCCATCGAACTGATAAAGGAGGCTAACAGCATTATCATCACTCCTGGTAGGATTGTACTTCAAACTTAATGAAGTAACTACCGACGTGCAGTGAGGCGTATCTTTGGCTCAGGTCTACAGGGAGCTCACTGAGGAATCCTGACTCTTCGGCTGATACGTAAAAAGCTTAATTTAGGTTTATGGCCCTAAATAGTAGCACAGAGTTTATAACATACTGTGGTGAGCTAGCGTGGAGAGACAGAGAGACAGACAGAGAACGCAGTTTTCAAGGCAGCTCCTGTGCTGCAATTAACTGCACAGTCCCCAGGCGAACAGTTTATGATCTGCAACAGCTAACTCACATGCTCACACACAGCAGAACGCATTCACATAGTCTTATTTACAGAGCACTAATACTTCCACTGACGGAAGGAATAGCGCTTATCTAACACAATGGACTGATAAGGATTTAAATCTGCATAGCACACAGACGATATGATAACAATAATACGCACTAACACAGGACACAAAGGGAGACATGAACCACATTATTCCCGAACAGAATACAGAATGCACATCGAACAGCATCCTGGAAGCCATTTCACAGTCCCTCGCTCCTGCATGCTACAATATTATCCTGTGTATTTTAACATTTAGATTAATGATGGTTAATTAGCTGCCACTAAAAACTGGGAGGAATTTAAGTGTGATGAGATTGAGATCCACCAGAGGGCAGTAGTGTGCCATGTCCCTCTTTTTCCTGAGCCAAACCATATCAGTTACTAAGAGCACCAGGAGAGCGCAGACCTCAAGGCCAAATGCCCTATCTCACAATGAAAGAGTCTTTGCCCCAAGATTCGGATACGCTCCAAAATGTAATGGGTTCTTCATTGGCCTATGCTGCACCCTTCAACCAAGTTTCCTGCAAATCGGGCTAGTAGTTTTTGTTGTGCTGCTGATAAACAAACCGCACCGAAAACCGCACCTTCGTGGCATAGGTAAATTATTTAGGCTACAATGAAAAGTTAAGGCAACAGTATGTATTTTTTTAGCACTTTTTTATATATGTTTGTATCATCCTCAAATCCTCAAAGTTTCTCCTAAATGTTTGGCCTTATGATGTTTTGTGAATTAAAGCCCAGCTATATAGCTATTCAGACAATCTTCCAGATAAAAAATAAATAAATCAAAACTTAAAGGGATCAAGTCACCAAGCTAAAGCTCCATGTTACATGCGTTGCTCATTCTTCACATGGAATCCCATAGTGATCTTAGAATGGACTGTCCAGAGGAGAGAAAGGCCTCCAGAAGAGCATGTGGGGAAGGTGCAACATCACCAAGGGCACTGAACACATCCCTCATGTTTGTTTTCCCTTCTCTTATTCATGACAACGTTATAAATCGCAGAGCTGGGTTCCATGTTTAAGGTCACAGCCTTGTAAGAGGATGGTAGTAAAAAAAGAACAGACAATCCCGACACGTCTACTCCACCGTAGCAAGACCTCGGTGAAGCGCAAGAAGTCAATTACAACAATGTGGTGAAGGGAGCAGGGGGATACAGCTGCCTTTAGGGGTTAGATGTTGGGAGGTTTGTCTGTCCCATAGGGATCTACTTAACTGCTAAATCTACTGCCCCTGCAGCACGGAATACAGACCCCTCTACCCTCTCCAGATATTTAAAAACAGGGGTCAGCCAAAGAGAGGCAAGAAGATGGTGTCTTGCAGTCGCACGCACACTTCCATACCGGTAGAATTCCTCTGCATTAAGGCACTGTCTCAGTGTTGACCCAATCATGGGGAGCCCCTCTCTGATGGGGCGTAGCATGGACTGTGTGGACTGTAGCATGGACTGTCTGAAGCTTGTGACATGTCACCTGAAATTACAATTACAACAATTGCTGTCTGTCTACAGCATTACTTAACTGTCATATTGCTACAACAAGAATGTCTGATTGACTTTGAAGCTGAACGTTTCTTATTGTGAACTTTTTTAGACTTGTGGTAATCATATTGAGCATAATCAAATGGAAATACAATGCTGAACCATAAATATTTTTGTTGTTTCTTTTATAAGGTTGGGGTCTTTGTGCTGCGAAGGCCCAATACCCCATTGCTGACATGGTGAAGATGCTTTTAGAGCAGGGCAAAACAGTCAGGTAAGACTACAAGCTTTTCAGTTGCTGCTTAACTGAAGAAGAACTTGCCATCTGATTGCGAAGGGTAAAAATGAATTTCTAAGCACAACCCACTCTTTCCTGGAACAATGTGGGAAAATGTTCCATAAAATTCCCTGAAAGCCAATGGAACAATCTTATTTATATTCAAAACAAGACAAAACATGTCGATGTCTCATATCTTAATGTGAAAAATGTCAAGATTACCCAAATAAAGGGGGGAAACTAAAACAATTGCGGAGATACTCCAGACAGTATTTACATATCAGAAAAGAGAAAGATAGAGATCTTTGGGAAAGTTTAGGAAATTATCCCGTGGAGAAATGAAGACAGAACACACAAGACAGAGAGTCTGTGGACGTAAATGTGATTTAAAAGTTGCAGAATGTTTATTTTATTTACACTTATTCATTTACAGCTGTATTTAAATATCTAAATCCAGTGTAATACGTAGCTAATAAATGTGCCTTACAAGTCTTATTTATTTAGTTCTTCTCTTTGTCAGATTTGGAATCCACCCTGTAGCTGGCCGGATGCCTGGTCAGCTGAACGTCCTGCTGGCTGAGGCTGGAGTCCCCTATGATATTGTTATGGAAATGGATGAGATCAATGACGACTTCAAAGGTGATAATCAAAGGGGTCAGCTGTGATTCCAAGAGCGTCCTCCTTAGCTTGTGGGAGGTTTGGGAAAGTAGGGTTAATTGAGCAGGACCTACACATAAACGAACCTCACAGCTCCACAGGTGTCTTTCCATGGATTCAGCCATAATAAATAGCTCCATCACAGTTGAATTAGCGCTCATTGTATAACGATGTTTAGACATGCAATGTTTGAGAGCAACAGTCTGTTTTCATAACTACCACCGTCCTAGGCTATGCAAATCTACGGACAGATGGTTCTGCTTAGATTGGGATGGAGATGATTTGAGAAGTACTAGTGCTAGCTTATCTCTTCACAGCTTTGCTTGTTTTAGTGTGCACCTTTGGGGTTTGTTTAAAGTATTTTTTTTGTCAACAGAGACTGATTTGGCTCTTGTCATTGGAGCAAATGACACAGTAAACTCTGCTGCTCAAGAGGATCCAAATTCCATAATCGCCGGAATGCCAGTGCTGGAGGTCTGGAAGTCAAAGCAGGTACAGTATTATAAGGCTCCCCTACAGGATAGAGCAGTGGTTCTTAAACTGGGTTCGATCGAACCCCAGGGGTTCGTTGAGTCACTCTCAGGGGTTCGGCAGGGGTCAACACACACACAGTATAGCCCGGTTCACACTAGCAATGTCGGGCCGTTTTTATACATACCTACGTTTTGAAGAAATCATATTTTATTTCTCAAATTACAAAGGGTTCGGCGAATGCACTGATGAAGCTTGCAGGGTTCAGTACCTCCAATAAGGTTCAGAACCACTGGGATAGAGGATCTCCCCCCTGATAGCATGATGTGATGACATGATGTGGTCTCAGTCACCCTTATGCCCAGCAAAGGGATGCTGGTCGTGCCACAGGGATGCCTTGTGAGACCAGGGGGTTTATGAATAATGTGTTAACCATTATACAGGTAAACATTTGGATTCCATTGATTTCTGCTGCTTGCCACTAACAATCTCATCGGCCATTAGGTGATCGTGATGAAGCGGACTCTTGGTGTGGGATACGCTGCCGTGGACAACCCCATCTTCTACAAGCCCAACACATCCATGCTGCTGGGAGATGCTAAGAAAACATGTGACAACTTGCAGGCTAAAATTAGAGAAGTTTACTATTAGCTCCAGCATGCCCATCTGTGATCATTTCAGAAGTAATAATTTGTATTTATTAAAACATTTCATCCCAATCCAGTTACAGATGTATGATTGCTGTTTTTTCAATTCCATTGCATAGGTTTTATTGTGCATACAAAACCACAGCTAAGAGAAAGTCTGTGATGTGGCAAATAATCAATACAAATCAAAATGTAAAAGCAAAGAGTTTTATTGAACTGCATGCACTTTCTGATTTGTAAATAAAAGTATTTCACTATGACTTCTGTCAAAAGATGTACTCGTTGATTTTGTGTTTATTGAGTATGCACAGTAAATTGCCTCAGTATATTTATGAACAGTCTGTTCTTTGATGAAAATTTAAATAGACTCGGCTGTGCCTTTGTAGCTTCTGTCAGCTGTGCGCCGGCGTCTCTTGAGATCATGATGACAACGTCCAGTGCCAGATGACTATCTGGGATGTCCCTTTCCAGGATACTCTTTTTTTGCTTTGTTTATAAGTTTATGAAGGTAAGAGAAAAAGAAGAGCAGGTTGTCATATTCCCCATTGTATTCCTTCAGGAGGCACAGAGTGTGATAATCTTTCAGGAAGTAATAAATGGCCTCTATGGTAGCCAGATATGTGTCTGGGGAACCTCGCTGATGACGCCAGAAGCAGGTGTTCCTTGTCTTCAGCTCAACCCGTAGTAGGGCTAGAAAAAACAAAGCATACTTAGTCTCTTATCTTTCACACCACAAAGCAGCATATGGTTTCATACGTGCACACACTAAAATAAGATATATGCACCCATCTCACTGAAGATATCAGCATGTGATGCTACCAACCTTGAAGTCGTTCATCTGTGATGATTCTGGTTGTCTGGTTCCATGTGCTGTCGATGAAGACGACTCTCTCTAATGGAGAGGACTGCGGCTTTACTTTGTGGACCTCTTCCACCTCCTCTGTGACCTTCTGTCTCTTCAACTTTGGTTCATCAGTTAAGTTTGTTCTCATCTCATTAAGATGCTGCAACATTTCTTCAATAGTCACTGAACCAGGTCCAGGGAAAACCAAAATTGTCTGATGGCCAAAGCAGGAACAATAAAACGGAAATATTGCATAATTTAAGGTTTGTCAAAACTGAATATTCATTATGGAGCATATTAAGAGTGTGCACACTAACCTTATGTATATCATCATCAAGGTCAGGTATGCAAGGGTAGGTGTAGATGTTGACATCATCTGGAGCAATGAGTTTGGCATGTACCGCAGTACTTTTCCCGTCATTTTCAGCGGGGTGTTTGATTATGTCAATTTTGATTGGGAGCTGCAAGTGCAATGTCTTATTAGCATACAGAACTCAACAACACTTTAACGTTCTTGTTTGCATTAGTAAAAAAAAATTCCCTTTGTATTTCTGCGTAGAAAAAAGTGTCAATTAGGTAGACATCACAGTATTTAACCTTTGTCTGGTACCATCTGTTGAATTATGACTAATTCCATATCTCGCACTAACCTTGATCAAGGGGATTTCCTGCTGGTTCACACCGACTAAAGAGTAACATGTGTAGCAAAAGAACATCCTTGAACCACCACATTTAGAACACTTTACCCTGCCATGCGTTTGTGCGCTTTCGAGCGCTTCATGTGATGCCAATTTCAGACCTTGAAGAGGCAATTCAGCTTTACTGAGGCACTCTAAATTATCGGAACTTTTGTTAAAATGTTCCTCGGATTTTGTGACATCTGTGACTCTGCTAGTCGTAGACATCGGCGTGGTAAAAGGGTCTGATTTCACCAAATATAACACTCGCAGCTTACTTATCAATAAAGGAAACCTAACTCTAAACATAACCCAAATATTTGAAGCTGTGACAATGATTTATATATTCGAATGTGGTTAGAGTAGAGCTACCGACACCACTGATTACCTGTGAGTGTCTGATGGCTAATTTGCTATCAGCTAGGTTAGCTTGCTGAGGTGAACCAGGAATTGAAATGGCGCGATTTCGTAATTTCCTCTGATACTCAGCTATGGGAATTATTTAAATTGCTTCATGAAAACTCCCACAACACCCGTGTTTACAAATATACACAAAACTAGTATGAGTAGCGTAGCACGTTTGTCGCGTTGCTTGTATCAGAGCTGGGCTACACAAACCGGAAGTAAAATACACGTGTAGAGGAAGTACAACTCATTTGGTCGGGCTTTACCAAGCGTACCCTGTTTCCTAGCAACATAATTGAACATGCTGACTGTCACTGAATCAGAAAAGTCACCATTGTCATCGGTTATAGAGGACTGTACATAAATCGTATCTTAACAGTCGAAATGTCCAAGGACTCAGAACTCCCTATCGACTCCTTAGAAGAGTTCCTTAGACGTCAAAAACTGGTATGATATTATACAAATTACCAGCTTTAGGGTGCTATCCTAGACAGGTATACAAGCAACACGAAAAAAGTGAATAATACGCTACTCATACTAGTTTTGTGTATTGGTGCAGTAGTGGAAGTAACATTACTTTTTGTTAAAAATGAAAAATGCTTCTGGTCTTAATTTACAAAGATGATAAGTGTATGATTATGTGTACTGTAGATAGATAAGGTTTCGTGCTCAGTGTAAAGTGTCAGAATGGCCTTGGCTTAAATTGTCTTTTTATTAGTGTTAAAAAAAAAAAAAAAAACGTTTCTTTCAGGTGGAGTGGCCCGAGACCCTCAGGACACATGTGCTAATGCCATCAGAACACGCTTACAATTCTGTAGAGGAAGTAGAAGAGTATTTCAAAGCAAAAGTGCCATTTCCAGTGGAAATAGCTACATCTATTTCAGATCTTATAGATGAAGTATGGGAGAGGGTGAAAGACCACGATGCCATTTTATCACAAGCTATTAAACCCATCACAGACGGCCCATCAATAACAGAGGATAAGCTTTGTAAGCACATACATTTTATATTTATATTTCTATTATTATTATTAGTAGTAGTAGTAGTATTATTGTTATTATTAGTATTATTACATAAGGTGAGTTCTTCATGGTGAGCAATGATGATCTGCATAGCTGAAAAACAAACAGCACAACAGAGGCACCAACTGACCATCTGATAAGGCATATCAATTTCTTTGCAGATCAAGAGTTACTTGCAAATGCACTGAAGAAACTTAAGGAACAGGTAATTGTATCAAAATTATAGTCTTTATCTATAAAGTATTTTCCTTATGAACAAAAAAAAAACACATATGAAATGTTGTCATTTCAGGTTGAAACAGTGCCCCTGTGCCCAGATATCATGGTATGCTCCATTTATTCACTGTTTGTATTCACCAACTTGTATACAGTTCATAATTATACCTGATAATGTGAAAATGTTTGGTAGGACATTGATCATTTCTTCAACCCTATTGCTACAGGATTTTAAATTTCCTGGACTTTCAAATTTAGAGCATACTGATATCCCAGGGCTTCCCAATGCTTCTCAGCATTTGGATAGTATTTCAGAGGTGCAAGGCTTTAATGTGAGTAGAAATTGTTTAAATAAAAAGTCATATTGCCCGGCTTCCCTATGCTTTGTACTGTATGTTCAGTGTGTAGTAGGATTATTAAAAAAAAAAAAAAAAAAAAATCAAATAACAACTTTTCTTTAAAAGACATCATAGGTGTTAAGAATGTGTCAGGTAATGTGAATTTTCAAATTGTTATTTGTCAGAACGAGTAATGTCAAACATTTTTTTTAAAGTGGTTATAGTAGAGGTGATCATGACCTTTTTTAGTCCTAGTTTTAATAGTGATTTTTAGTAGTATTTTTAGTCATTGTTTCTTTTAAGGAATGCTATTTAGATTAGATTAGCACATGGTTTACTCATTGGTGTCAGTACTGTTCTCTATTTATCTTCTTAAAAGCAAGGGTAGATGTTGTCAGGGAAGATGTTAGACAGACATGTCATGGTATGTCCCATTTCAAAAAACCCTGAACTGTCATACTTCTTAAGTAATGGTTGCATGCAACTCTGTGTGCCAACTTTTTGTGATGTGTACTTCCGTACTGTTTTCCAAACTTTTAACCATGAAGAGAGAATGATTTTTACTAATATGTAATTTTGCTGACATTATATATAGTTCAGCACTGGAAAAACATTGAATGTCTAGTCTGAGTTGAGCTTTATTGAAAGCCTTGAATGTTTCTTAACACAGCCAGGCTTCTTGAAAATCTGGAAACCATTCTTTCTCTCTGAATGTTCCATCACTGTCTTCAAGGATACGTTTTGGTGGTTTTTCCTACATAATTTTAAGGTATGGCAAGACTAACAGATGGATATTACATGCCCTTTTTTAAGTGACATTATAGAGTATCTCTGCATTTTTTTCCAATATTACCTCTTAAGATAATTTGTTATTTTGTGTTTAAAACATTGCTTCGGTACAGAGAATTGTTTATATAAAATAACTTAAATTATTATAGGGAGCATATAATCATACTCTGTTTTGTTGAGTTCCACTACATACTGTAGTACTGGTTACCACATACAGGTGCCATATACTTCATGAACTGCACTTTAGACATTTTACAAAAGATAAGAGTTACTGGAAGACTTGGTTTAGAGGAATATAGAATGTTGATTTTGATTGGTGTTGATTTTGTGTTTGTTTGTCCTCTTTAAGCCAAGTTTAGAGGATGAAAGTGCGTTATTTGATTGTATCTCTTCTGGATTTGTCTCACTTCTGCTGATGGTTGACAATGATGTTAAAGACAAATTATTCAAGGTACTGGAGCATGAGGACTTGATCTATTATTAATAATAAGTCAATATTTTACTATTCAGTAAGTCAGTCAGTATTGTGTTGATCAAATTTAAAGGATCCCAATTATGCTGCATCTATAGGTTGACATTTTTGTTTATCGCCTAGATGGCAAATGATTGGATTTTCTGTATGTTCCAGGTATATGCGGACTGCTTAGCTCAGGCAATTTATGCTGCCTTCGTTGGGGCATTTCCACAGTCGCAGGAACGTCTTGATGACAACTTCACAGCAGAGCTGGCTGAGGTGACTTCTCTGTGGGTGTCAGGTAAATGCCTTTTCAGCTGTAGGAAAGTACCTTTATGCAGTGGGACTGCGGCAGAAGCAGAAAGAAAGGGAAAAAGTTCTACATGACAGAATTATCGCCATTAATAGATTTCCCTCTATTTAATTATTATCGAAACATAAATGCCCATTGATAAGACGGTCAATCAACCATACTATTGACAAAATGATTTGCAGGTCTAAAGCCCAAGCTTCTTTCATGGAAGAAATGGAAGAGTAGATGGTCTCCAGAAAAGGATGCCATTAAGACTGAAGACAATACATTGTGTGGTAAGTGTTGCCCTAAATCAAACTGTAACTAGTGAATACAACGTTTATCAATGTGAATTATGACTGAAGTGATTTCAGGCAAACAGGCAAACAAGCTTCGGTAACTTCCTTTCTTTCTAGCAAGCCAACATATGTCTCCGATGTCTGTTCCATTTGAGACAACACTAATCAGCGACAGAATGCACTACAGATGTAAGTGCACTGTATTGCAGTGCACTGTATTGCAGTGTACTGTATTGCAGTGCACTGTATTGCAGTGCACTGTATTGCAGTGTACTTCGTAAAGTGCGCAGTAGTTTACATAGCTCAACTGTTTGAAATCGGCACTGCATTCCATAAAACCAGTGCAAGATGAGCTCAACATCAAACTTTTACAATGGCATGCGACGATGAGTCCTACACTATAAGTAGATCAGCTCATGTATACGTTTGCAGTGTTTCTATTGTTTGCCAGTTATTGGCCATTTTTTTATATACTCTGTCAGTGTTAGCTTGATGACGAAATGGATAACACAGGCCAAAACACAAACAGATATTTCACTCTGGAACAGACATTTTTAAATGAGAATATACTGGCTCTCTGATGACTATGAGGTCAGTGATTGAAATCCGTGACCATAGGTACTGGAACCCAGGTAGCCCAGAAATACACACATGATCAGTGGAGATAGGTGTTAGAGGTTTGTAGCTAAAACAATCGCAACACTTCTGTTGGATTTTGTTTTTTTGAAGACGGTCACTCAAAATTGGTTTAAAGGAGTTGTCTGAGGCTGCTGAAAAAGCAAGCCAGTGGTTGTGGCTCAGGCCCTCACAGACTACCACTGTTGAGCCTTCTGGAGGTGTTGTGGGCCTAATTCAATAAAACACTTATGATGGAAGGTAACTGCAGTGAAATGCTCATCAAGGCCTTGAAATGCTCATGAAGGCGGCTTTGTTTTTGTTGTTGTTGTATCCTGCCTCTTAGGATCCAATCAAATAGATGCTGGTCCCAATCTGGGAGTTCCAGTATCCTGTTTTGGCAGTTTCCGGCACAAATTAAGCCCTGCTTAATTCTTTTCAAAAGTTGGTCTGTGAAAAGAGCCAGTGATGACATGAGGTGACATTGAGGTTCTGTGTAGTGTCCTGTGTTGGTTCTGTTATGTGTAGTCGGCCAGATTGGGAATTCGCCTAGGATGCTGGGATACCTGCCACTCTTTGCAAGACAAAACCAAGATGTTTTAGGACAACACAGGAACAAAGGAGTTCAGTTTAATATCTTCATCAATCTATAACGTCTCCTGTAGCGGAGTAAATCAGTCTCATCACGGAGGTGTGTTTCTTCTGAGAAGTCCAAAGGCAACACTGTCACCTATATCAACCACTTGAAGCAGCCACAAAACAACAAACAAAGCAACGAAGCAATAAAGCTTTCCATTAGGGCATCCAAGTAATTACCAAGCTTAACCTTGCTTAGCTTCAGTCATCAGGCTGGAGAGACGTACAGTGTTGCTGTTGTCTGTATTCCTGCCCATACAAACACATTTACAGCATTTATATTCAGGGTTAATTCAGTTCATCTACACAGCAATTTCAGACAGTAACGGGCATATGCCTTGTCTCCAATGCTGATTAATGGTTTAAACTCTAATTCCTTTGCACATCATTCTTATACCTTTGCTAAAAACCTAATATTAGCTTTGCAGCTAGTAATGTCTTCTGTAGTGATGCTTACCAGGAAATCATTGCACACAGGCAGGATGAATGGTTGTATATTATTATATGCTCTCTGAATCAGAGGGATTGCATTACTCATTGGGTACGTCATGTTTTGGTGATCTTTCAGCCAGTCTTCAAAACAAGAAAGAATAGTCATTACATGCCTGATATTTTTTGGAACATGGACTTATATTATAGAGCGGCCTCATGTTTGTTTTTTAAAGATGTAAATATTTATGGTGATGGGTCACTGGTGGTGAGAAAGGCCACAGGACATTTGTTTTTCCGATTGAAGAACAGTTGATTTCAAATCATACAAGTTATATACAAACAAAGAGGTTATATGGTTTTGCTTTGAAGTCTTCACTGAAATTAAGGTGACTATTAAAAATGTTTAGAACTGAAAGTCATAGTTGAAGAGGTCCTTCAAATGTGTTGAGAGAAAAGGGCTTTTACGGTCTAGGTTGTGGTTAGATTATTTTACTTGTCAATAATGGCATAGTGTAACATGAAGATGGGGTTGATGGCAAATCTGATTAATTCCCATTTAGATCATTGTGTGCTAGGTTGTGCATGGAAGTGGTAAGGTGTTCTTTGTTCAAGGATTTGTCAAAACCTGCAAAAGAAAATCAGCAGCACTATAGTGCAGTGGTAATGTCTTGGTCTTGGATCCAGAAAAAGGAGGGGTTCTGCTGTTCTACGGTAGAATATGGTACTCAGCCAGAACAATCATTCAAGTGTGATTATGTTCGATTGGCAAGTCAGGATCGTATTATCCCGGTAACTGTTTTAACCCAGCCAGTAGGCTAATTAGAACTGTAGCCTTTTATAGACATCTTTTTAGTTGGGCAGTTTAGCATTACAATTGTAATTTTATGATATTGATTTGATAAAACAATTTTATGATAAAGTTCAAAAGTTCCAGTTCAAAGTACTTTATTGTCATTGTCACAAAGACAACGAGAGATGACAACGAGATGAGGCAGCACCAGACAACTTTAAAACTTTAAGTTGCTGTGCACACTAATTGCCACAGCTAAATAATAATAAATAGCAATTCATAAATAGAATAATAAATATCCCTGAGTATAAAAGCAGTGTTATGCCATATTACAATATATTTAAATCTCAAATGAATTATTAATTACAGTTACAGTATATAGCACACAATTTTGCTCATATCATAATTCATCTATGTTCATTTTCCCATTGTAGGTTTCTTTATTGCTATAGCAACGATAACTCCAAAGATGAAAAATATCGACTAGTAGACCTGGTATTTAATGCGGACTACAAGTGACCCTAATTATGACAACTGAGATTCCCTCAGCAGTAACGCTGCAGTGAGACTAGGCAGAGATACCTATATTTTCTAATTTCGTTGACATAGGGCAGGAAACAATCAGGCATAAGTGGGTTGTGTAATTAATGTGTGTAATCAAGCCATCCACAATGATTCGACCATACCTCGTTACGTTCACACGGAGCTCAGTAATTCTTCTACAGTGGAGCAAAAGACACATTTCCAGAAGCAGAACCAAGAGGCAGAAGAAATTAATTTGAACTAAAAATACCGCATAGCGGTGCATAATATGGCCACCGCAGAAAGTGTGAAAATGAGAATTAAATGAAATAATATATTTTCTGTTCCAAGAAAATAGAATGAATGCGTTGTATATCATATTCTGAGTGAAAAGGGAGCTCTAGTTTGTGATTGTGGCAGCTGTACACTGATAGGGTCTGAGTTATGTTCTCAGTTTGGAGCCTAGTGAAAATGAGGGTGAGTGTAACATCAGCATCAGCTACAGTTCATGCCTCCTGGTTGGGCAAAGCATAAGCCTCTGGCAACTTCATGAAGTAATCCGTTGCTCCAACAAAGCCATCATATACCTAATGATAAAATAAGCTTTCGAGACAAATAGGCCTCTTCATGGTGTCACTAAAACATAGCAACCACTTTTGTCATGTTAAATGGGATCAGGCAACATACAATGTGCAGCATGCATACTCATAAACCAATTTCTGTTTGATTTTCAAGTTCAATATCATGTTCAGTTTATTCAAAATCAATTCATAATTTAAAATGAAAATGCAGTACATACAGTAGTACGGGTATATTTTAAAGTACATTTATAGATTGGATTGATCAATTTAGATAGGTAAAGGTTTACATTGTTGATCCTTAAAATAATTGCTACATAATTTGAAGAGATGTTTTGCTAGTTGGCCTAATTTTGTAATGCATTTCCGCATGATAAATCAGCAGTGTTCAGCATCTTCATGTGACTGAATCAGTGGAAGCCCTTGGCCATGAACACTTATCAGAAAGACTGTGAAGGACAGAAAGAGCCCATATTAAGCTGTAGCCTGCTGCCTGACATTCATTGCTTGTTCTCCTAAGAAAGTGGAAAAAAGGAGCGCAGTTAGGAGGGATGGAAGGGAGGCTTAAAAAGGGGGCGAGTTGAAGGGAGAGATGTGGGGAGTAGAGCTGGATGCCTGTGGGGATGCTGCTGTTGTGTGTGGTCAGGGCCAGCATGCGATCCTTCCAGAGTGCTGTGACCCGTAGGGATGTAGTCCAGATGTGTTTGCCGCGGTAATCTTTCTGACGTCTGGGACCAGGCTATCATACTGATGTTAATTTTGGATGAGTTTTTGTTTTAGCTTCTTTTTATGGGTTCAAGGTTGCCAATTGCAGCAAAAAGCTGAACTCTAGTTGTCAGCACAAGTGCTATTGTGGTGCAGAGTTGTTTGTGCATGGAGGTGGTGAAATAAACCATTACTGGACAGTGTACGCTTTTTTCGAGTTATCAAGTAATAGCCACAAAATGCTATTTGGTTGCAGTATTAAGTTAACAGCTGACTTTATTGATTGGATTCACATCATGTTACATGCAATACATCATTCAGGGGCGTTTGTCTTTCGCATGGCATGTGTTCACCTAGTTTTTCATTGGTACGTCAAATTACAGTTGTACACTTCACACATTGTTGGTGCATCCAATGAAGACTACACAAAACCTCACTCCTATATGAAGCCTCTTTACAACTTGCTATTGTTGTTCCATATTGTTGTTCCATTGATTGGATTGTTTTTCAGCACACACAGTTCTTCAGGTCTTAAATTCCCTGTGTGATGCAAAATGATTTGTTTCAGTACATCAACACCAGCTGTTACCTTGAGCAGAGAGGGAGCAGGTGCCAGGAGTTTTGCAGGGTCTACTTTCTTCAAATTCTATATTTGTGCAGTGTCGTAGGGCTCCCTTGCGATTTGTGTTGAGGAGCTTGCTTTTACTGCGTTTTGATAAATTGCTGAAGACCACCTAACCCAACCCACCCTACCCCACCCCCCACGGCCTCTGGCTGTGAGAAGGTGGCGTGGCTGGCTGCTCCGACGTGTTGGTGGTCTGGGACTCCCTCGTCTCGCTGGATATCTATTGAGTGTGACTCTGAGGTCACTCACCCTGGGTTCCCAGGGCCGTGGAGCCGTGCGCCATCTGAGGGGGAAAGTTCACGGCCCCCGAATGTATCAAATTCAGATGCTCAGGCCCCCACCGTCTCGCCACATGCTGTTGGTATTAAGGGCCTCACGCTGACTTCCACTCTCTGCCTGCAAAAGGCGAGCTGTCTCCGTCGTGCCCAGGCATTTCCCATGATCGCAATAAAATCCCCACTTCACAAAGATCCTGGCCCACTCAGAAAAAGCATTGAAAAGGCTGTAGCCTTTCTATTTTAAGCCTAGTACGTGGGCCCAACGATAGCCACTCACTGCAAGTTATCTTGTAATTAACCCAATTTTTATAATGACCTTAAATGTGACCCGTTATTGACAATAATAATAATAAACTAAACCAAAAATGGTGCGTAAATGTTTTTTTTACACAAATCAAATGCTAAAGAAAGACAAAGGCTCAGTATGCAGTGGCTCTGTAGTGCATTCCTTCCTTCACATTACATGTTTAATTGCGATTATTCAACGTTTTTGTTGTTGTGGACATCATACCAGCGATCAACATTTAATACGTCTTTTATATATCTCCCCTCATTAAGCTACTTTGTGCCTTTTTTACCCATAAAAAGGCCGAGCTCCTGTTCATTGTTAGACTGAGATCTCTTGTGCCTCTCAAGGAGCCACAGAGCTGCACAGCCTTGAGTTAAAATGTGTTTACATTTGGAACATGTTACAAATGATCTGCTAAGACTAACTTTGCGTGACTTGGCAGAAGCTTTCACCTTGCCCAGACTTTGTTTGGGTCAGAGTTATTCCGAGGTTTTGCTCTCTCAATTTGAGTCTCTTTATCTGTCAGTCCTCTCTGGAAACAGATGTGAACCCAAACAGAAGGTAAAACTCTTCATTCAATCCGTCTCCCTCGGCTTGAGTGCGGCGCTCTGCCAGCAGCGTGCTGTATGACAGGCCTGCTGGGCTCGGCCATGACAGGGTTCAGATTTCACTCAATCTAATAGAAACTTTTAAAGGAATTATGACAACATCCAGTTGTGTTGACTTTTCTCACTTGAGGGAAAGATAAAGTGCTGGTCTTCATCCAGTGATGTTAATATCCTGGCTTAGTTGAGAAAACAGATTCATGCGTATCCCTTGAATCAGACTTATTGATGGTGGTAAAGGGTTACAACTTGTTTTTTTTTCTTTGTCCCAGTAACAGGATACCTTTTTTATATATCTTGTCAGGTTTGTATCTTTTATGATTTATCTTTTAATAAGGGGTAATTTTTTATGGCTTTGACCTGTATAAACTGAAGAGTAATGCGGTAAAATCCTATGGAGCCGAAAGAAAATTCTGTCAAATGTTAATGTTAAAAATGTTATTAGATACAACAGCACTTCTTCGTGCAGCGTTGGTGAGGTTGGCCATGAGTTAGATCTGAAATTATTTTTGCTTCATTGCAGATGGTTTTTCTTGTACATCATGTTAATGTGATGGCTTATGTACTGCTTGGCTTGGCAGATATGTACTTGGCCTATGACCAGCGATCCTAAAACTAGCCTACACTTTCAGGACTACAGGGTTGTTGCATAGGAGTATCTAAATTAGGCTTTTAAATATTTAGGATGATAATATAGTAGAATATTTCACTGGGAAAGTGTTGGAAGAAATAGGATTATTTGGACCAACAGCTGAGTTCAACAGCTATTAGCCTTTGACATTTCCATTTTAAAAAGAAAATGACTCGAATGGTTAAAGTTAAGATATTTTATTATAATTGTTTTAAAAAAAATATAGAATCACATCAGACTGTGTTTATTCTCTAAAGGACAGCAGCAGCAAGAAAAAAAAAACATACAACTTCAAAATATCCTACTTTAACAGTTATGGTGTGTTGGCAGATTATAGTTTTATTTTGCTACAGTCCAAAAGGCGCGTCTGCTTAAAGTCCGGGTTGAGATGGTTCATTGGCTGTGGCAGAATGAGGATGTGGTTCCATTGATGTCCCAGTTTGGCTCCATGTTTGGGTCATTTGGTGTTGTGTTCAATGGCTTGACTGTACTGGGAGAGTGCCTGCATTTTGGTGAGTTGTGGAGAGTCACAGCAAAACACAGTATCAAAGAATAAAACACTTCCTACAACATCCAGAATTCCACACAGAGTCTCTATAAATAACATAAATAACACTGAACAATGAGGAGTACCAAGAAGAATTGTTTAAAATGAGATGACTTTAGGCAGTATTTTCATGGCGTATTTTCAAATACTCAATACATTTGTCTGATTCCTAATAGAAGTGAAATAGACATTGGGACGACTCAGATTTCATATATGTCATTTTTAAATATTTGGTAATGTTAGGTCTGAATCTTTCCAAACCTCTGCCACATCAGTATTCATTTTGCAGTCAGGGTAACTTGGGTTATGTTTATGCTTATGCCTGATCCCCGAGCCAAATGTATGTAAGTGTGAAAGAGGGACTCAAACAAGTCCTAGTGTGTGTTATTCGGTTAGCTCTAACTCATCACTCTCGCTTAAGTTGTAGCACATAAAATTAGTGTTTTTTAGGGTATATTATCATTTGTATGCTTTGGAATTTCCATGAAATCAGTATTGGCTAGAATATGGAATGTCTAAAACAAAGGGGTTAGGAATAAAATCACCACTGAAAGAACAGCAGGCTAGAGAGCTTGGGACTATAAGAAGTTGACAAAGAGGGTCATGGTTTGTAGAAACAGATCCGGTCTCAAGGAAAAGAACATTTACATGCTCACAAAATCTGTCAAAGGGTTATTAGTTTACCAGCAGCTTTAAATGCTCGACACCATACATTTTGACCCTAAACAGCAAGTAGGCAGTTATAGAGCAGCTATTTAATATGAAATAAACTGAAAGTATTTGATGAACTAACAGATATATGATTACATAGATTAAATTTAAACATCCAGACATTAACATAAAACATTTAATTCTTTCACATGCTATTGTCAAACGGGTCCTGCTTTGAAACACACATGTCTGTAAATACTGTACAAGGCAAATCCAGCTTGCTTTCTTTAACAGTATTCCTACTAAATTACTCAAAAACAACTTGACTCATTTCAGTTTCTCAAATGTTTGTAAGTATGCTACTCAGTATGAGCTAATTGCATTTCAACATAGTAAATGCCACTCAAAAGATAAAGGAAGTGAGCTACTTGTTACACACTGAATCGACAGTACTGTGGAATTCTGAATATATGTAAATACACAGATTAACGTTAGTAACGTATAATAGTAGTAATAATAATAATATGCTGTTTTGCTTTCTCTCACAATTAAAACATTGGAAAGAAGTATTTTGTAATGCCTACAGCCTTGATGTTTTGCATACTCTTCTACAATTAACTACAATTATTTTGGCTTACTAGCTGGTGAAAAAAATAACTTTGCATCATTTTTATGTAGGCTTTGTTATAAATGTAATAAATATTATACATTCAAAAACCCACAGAGGAAATACAATTCATGTTGTTATATGTAAATTCATATATTAAGAAGTTGGCCTTCTCTTTGTTTCCAGCAACTAAACAACAGCCAGTACGTGTTGAGTCATGTCCTGTATTCTTACTGGACTAATGTTGTTCAGGATGGAAATGACGTCTGGTTATTTTTTTTTACAAACTGGAGCAGCAAAAGCTGTGTCTCGGAGTCCTCCTCAGTACAGGACGGTTCAGCTATCAGTCCACTTGTTTGTCGTCCTCTTTGCACTCTCTGGGTAAGAAGTGACTTGATATGTGCTCCTTGCGTGTCTTCCGCCCTCGCAGGGGCTTCCCCCGCTGTGACAGTGCTATGAACATCTCGGTGCCGTTCGGCCTAGTCCACTTGGCTGAAGAATATGCCGTGTAGAAGTTTTCTAGGAACACCTCCTTGAAGTTGCAGCTTTCATTGTACTCTTTCTGTGGCAAAGGAAAACAATCGCAGGTGGAAACAGATGGTCAATCTAGAGCAAATGTATATTGCTGAGTCACTTTATATACGCCGGGAAAACAAACACTTCACTCTTCAATAACTTTTCAAAGGAAACTGTTTACCTTGCCGCGCAGCATTCCAGTCCGATTCATAGATATGTAGTACTTGCTCTTCACACCTTTGATTGCTAGCACGCCACCCTCTGAGACCGTGCGGATTTCTAGAATACCTACAACACAATTACAAAAAGAAGGTCTTAGACGGGCCGCTTGTTGGCCCTCATGACAAAAACAGGATGGCGGTCTGTGCCGCTAATCAGCCTGCGGTACCTCTGGCTTTATGTTAAAGTTGTTAAACGGTTTGGGCGGTCATTATTGCGACCACAGCTCATGCCATTGCACATCTGGGAGGCAGATTACAGAACCCTCTCCAGGGAGAAGATGAATGCCGTCTCCCTGTGCAGAGCTTTGCACGCGTAGACCACGGCACTGCCACTGCACTTCATGTAACACAGGGGGGGATGACATGTGTTGGCTTTATTGGAAAAAAGAAATGTGGTTTACCTAAGCTTATTGAAAGTATGCTATCACGTTTCAGTGCTATATCTATATATTTTAGTTTAAACATCAAGGACTCAGCACTGGACAGAGGTTGAAAGTTGACCACATAATTCATAGTTATCTTAAGATAAGCTACTGTATCCAGGCTGTGTTTTCTCAGGGCACAGGTCCATTTAACCCTTCAATCTCAGAGTTACAGGGCCTTAATATTGCCCAACGACATGGTTTATTTATTTTAAGCAGTATCTGAACGAGCAGTCGTGGAAAATGGTACCACCTCTTAAGAGAGTTCATCATTGTGAAAAGTTATGAAAAATAGTCTACATTCCTTACTTCATTCATTACAGTTTGATGTTCAAGCCACAGTGTGTTTCTTTATGTTAAAAATGCCTTACAGTCTAGGTAAGAGATTATCCACTTCCACAGCTAATGGTCCCCTCTCTATTTGCAAAAAAAAATGCATCATTAGAAAAAAAAATAATCATTAGATCCCAGCACTCAAATTAATTTGTTGAAGTAGCCATGCACGACAGTGCTTGTCCTTTCCACTTAACTAAAATGTTTTCAGCAGTTTTTAACAGTGGCTTGGTGGGTTAGTCGTTATTCGACTACTTTAGTTGCTCATCATATTTATTTTTCTCCTCACATGTAGCCTGCAAACTCTTATTCTAAAAGTGTCTGAAACTAGCATCTGCTAGATGACATAGTGTTTACCACTGGTGTTGGCCTCAGTAATTCTATTGTGTCTGCCAGGGTATTTTCTCATAGGTTTGCAATGCACTCCACAGTCTCTTAATGAACCAGGGCCAATGATAAAGTTTTGTTTGTATGGTGTTGCATGTTAAATGAGTCGTGGTTGCTACATAATAGTTGATTATGTCACAAAACAGGGACATTTTGTCCAGATGTCTGGATGGTACATCTGAGATCACGTGGCATTCTGTCAGCATGTCTACATCTTCTATAGTTTTTTGCAGAAAGCATAAGGGTTTTATATCAGAACAACAAACAAATAATTTTCCAATTTACTGCGTCGTTAGACATGAAGAAATTCAGATGGTGTTTATTATTTTTCTCAAAAGCACAGCTTGTAAAGTCCAATCAAAGGGTAACATGCTAATAAAACACAGTTGCACTGTCTCACGACTCACAAACACACCATCTGAAGCCTTCAAACCACACATACTGCCTGCAAAGTGATATTGTGTTTATCAAAGACACTCCTGTTTTTTCTCTTCAAAGGCCCAGTGCATTTAGAGCTGGTGAACCAGTCACATGTAAACAACACCTGCATAAAGGTTACATCCAAACTTACAGACCTGTTCATGTTTGATTCGTTGCTTTCTTTAATATAGATACCACTTCATAATAATTGTTTGCACTCAAATGTAAGCATTTGCAAGCAACTGCAAGCTAGAGCATAAATGAGGGTGTTCTGCCTTATTTGATGTGAACGAATTTGAAGTTTATTCTATAACCAGTGAAGCAAAGGACACTGGCATAAACAAAACTTCTGGAAACTTGGCAGGATCCAGATTAATTTATTGTGTCACCAGCAACTGGCATCACAGAATGTTTCAATGCACAAATATCACATATTCATGTATCATAACAATTCCATTCCGTTTATGAATCCTAAAACCACGACCTGTTATGAAAGTTCATTGCATGTTTATGAAATGAAATTCCTCTGACGCCACACTTTAACTTAGTCATTATTTTGTCAGTGACGCACTGATGGACAATGAACGCTGGAGATCTTTGATACGTTTCTTCGGTCCGCGTCTGGAGAGACGCACCCGTGGGACTCATACCCACTTATCTCTGCTCTGGACCCCTGTCTGTCGCTCATCGGGTGTGGGGCTGTTTTTGTGTCTGCAAGTCAGGCGCTTTTCCCATAAATGACCACCTCCTTTTAGAAAGTGTTGATGTACGCCTCGAAACAGGCGGCCAGCAGCCGACTCGCTTTGATGTGGCCCTCGTAAAACTGTTGTTTGCACCTCTGCTGTGTTTGCTTTGAACAGTGGAAACAATGTTGTGATCTTGGGTGATTTGCTGGACACAATTTTCTTGTCAAAGCAATTGACGGTAATCCAACAGTTAATAGATGGGGAGCTGGAGATTTTTTAGTTTTTTTTTTACGCCTGCGGTCTGTTCCTGAAAGCAACGTTGGAACAGTCATTCAGAACAGTGGACACAGATAGAATACATTTCAGCCTCGACTATAAATCATTGGACATTTGTTTTAGATTTCAGGTCTGCAGTTAGCATGCTCCTTCGAAGTCACGCAAACAAATATTCCAGTGGACCCCGATGACCCCCTGTTCCGCTGTTCACCGTTTACTACATCACGCTAGTTCTTTGAACGCACGCATTGTAATCGGAGTATTTTTACTGAAGGGCATTTTATAGAATGACCTTTGCTATTTCATTTCACTGGTATTGCGTGCTGGAGCAACATGCTAGAGTCGCCGGTGATGGATGTGTGTGAGGTAAAACAGACATATGTCACGGGCATGGCAGAATTGTCTGTGGTATTACTGTTTCATGTCTAAGCAATTGCAACTGTTTAGTGTCTACGGGGAGATTCTGGCGTGCACACATGTGGGTTGCAAATGTTAGGTCCATAGTTCGCAGGGCTGCCTCGCAAGGCTTTCCTCCCCATCTTGAACACATTTACCTCTACGTCTTAGGCCAGCCTCTGGCCAAGCAAACTAATGTGTGGGTGATCCCTAATTCTGTCTTCCCTGTATAGTGGAAATCCACACTACGCTGATTTTTCTCTTGTCAAGGATGTAGGCAATCTCTGGGAAACCAAAGCTGATACCATGTCAGACAACAGCGCTGATCAAACTGCCTGCCCTTTCACAACCCTCTGTAGTATCTGCTAGGATTAGCCTGTGTGTGTGTATTTTAGATTAGGCATATTAAAGAAAAGGATATGAAATAGAGGTTTTCACGTCTAAGTGGTTACAAGGCAAGGAAATCCTAGTCCTACCCTACCTACAGAGTTCCATGTGTTTTTCATTTAGACCACAGATAGAATGGCTTCTTCAAGAATAAAGAATCTCTACAAAAGTTGAGGTTTTGAAAGATCAACTGTGTATTGTAGTACACACCTCACATATATAATTTATTCACAAAATGTTGTGGCAAAAACTATTTTGTGAAACTGCTAGAAACTGCATTTATGTTGGTCCCTCTTATGTTGGCCTCTTCTACAGTCTGTGAAGGCTAAAATGTTGAGCAACCAAAAGCATATTGTTTAAACAAAAAAGAATGCTATTCATGTAGTTCTGACAGACAAATTGTTATTACACCACCGCATTTCAAGCGAGTCAACATTTTGTCATCAGGTTTTTCCTTGGCCTGCGTCTAGCCAGGCGTCTCCGAGCTTGTTAGTACACAAAGCCAAGGAAATATGAGTTGGAAATGAATGACATTCATGCACCACACAGCTTTCCTCAGAAGTCCCTTCTAGTCCCCCAAGTCTGTTTGCCTTGTGCGTGCGATTGTCTGCCACATCGGGGTGTATCAATTTTTCTGCCTCTCAACGCCATTTGTTACGCAATCGCCTTTTCCATCCACTCCAGAGACATTCCCTGTCACGCTAGCATTCTTGGGAAGAGGCTCTTGGTGAGATATGAGGAAATGATAGCCACCTCAAAGATTCTCTTACTGGAATGTAGGGGCCTCACACACACACTGAAAAGATTATCATCTTTACTCCACATTTATTTGGCTTTCAAAAGCTTTCTGATTGGGCATTTGAATTTGAGGGTGCATGCAGTTAACTATGCATGTATAGTTGTTCCCTCTGGTTAACACTTAATAAATGCCATTTCATGCATGTATCACAATCTATACGCTGAGACAATACACTACAGCAGCACACCAGCTGGGCAGCATTGTATATTTGTAGCTGTCCCCAGCCAGGGTTCCATATATAAGATGCAGGTGCATGCATGGCAGTGGAAATAACTGCTTTATTGATGTGGAGATTTCTCTTGGAGATAGATTGGTATCGGTATTACCATTGGGTGCAGTGTTAACTGATTCCCTTTCAAAAGACAATTTTCTAGTATGGCAACATACTAGACAATAAAGCTTTTTGAATCTTGAATCTTGAATCTTGAATCTTTCTGCGTGTGTGACTTTCTAATGGCAGTGCATCATTAGTCATGACCTGCGAGCGGTCTGGCTGTCTCTAATACACAGACTCATTTGTTTACTTCATTAGGGCCTTCGTCTCAATTGTTGAGAAGGCTCTGCCAAGTCAGACACATGTTTTACCTTACAGCTGTCATTGTGCACTTTTAACTGAGACTCATGACCTATTAACTGTCTGATAACATTTAATGTGACACTGTCCAATAATCCAATGTTGGCTTCACTTCATCCCGTTTGTTAATCCATGTGTGCCTGACTTGTGTGGCGTTCCCCCTGAACTAATCCATCAAGTCCTAGACTAAACGGTTCTATATTATAGATATTCATGGTCACAACATAGCTCGAAATGATAAGCAGTTCTGAGGGCAGTGCAGATTTCCTGGGAAGCACAATGAAGCAACACTTACTGTAGCAGTTGGTGGGGTCTTGCGTTCCACTGATGATGCCAGAATCATCGATGGTGAGAAACCACATAGTTCCGCTGAACAGTCTCCGGATCCGTACATCTCCTCCCTCCATGTAGTCATAGTTTCTGGTGTGCCGTTCATGTTTGGAACAGTTCATAATTGCAGCCAGTTGCTCGGGGGTCCTATCACTGCAAGCCAACGACACACTGCCCACTAGGATGATGATGTGCAAGTACAGTCCAAAGAGCAGATTTGGCAGGTTCCATGTCAGCATCCATATGCGCATTATAATGCAATGCTGGTGGGATTCATGAACACCATACTGAAATGTCCTCGCTGGTGTAATGTGTGGCCACGAGGTCCCTGACCCGGCGTCTCCCCCACACAACAGGGGTCCTCTGAGGGGAAGGGATATGGGGAATTCACTCGTGGGAAATTCACTCAGCGTCCAGCCAGTGTTTCTTCATTATCTCCAGGTGTTGCTGAAAAACACAATCCTCTGATGAACATTATTTCTTGGGGTAATTTTCATGTGGATTCCAAAGCTGCGAAATACAAAAAAAAAATGACAGTTAAGCACACATAGCTTGTAACAGTTTGACAACGTGACAAGCACAAAACTTACAACATTTAGGAGCTCAGTCTGCTTTTCATTCGTAGGTTACTGCCTTCTCTTGGTTCTCTCACTCTTTCCAGGCAAACCTTTCCGGAGACTCGAACAAGAAGACAAAAACTGCAGCTATAAGACAGAGAGGAGCAGAATGCATGTGCCATTTTTCCTCCTCTGTGTTTTCTCCGCATGTCTAAATTGCAGCCATGCTATTATAATCACCGACATCACAGTGGTTAACCCGACGTTGTCATAGTACTGCCCACGTTTGTCTCCCTTGTCCTCCCTGAGCAGAGTGCACCACCTCCCAGCAGGATCTGTACCCAAGCACTCCCATGTGGCTCTGCCTACTGCAGAAGTCTAGGCTGAGGCACATCCCCACCTGGGCAACCAACTCACATCCACTCAAACAGGGAGAGCATTTCAAAGTTGTTGTAGAATAACTTACATTTATGAGGTGTCTGCCGTTAAATCAGATCAGTCCTCTCTCCCAATCTGTCTCCCTAAAAGTCTCCTGGCTGTGACGGCGGTCGCTGCTGCCTGCTGTGCAAAGCCTCTGCTGGGTCTGTGGAGTGGTGCTGTGGCTCGTGTGAACCCTGGGAGGATTGCTCCATGCATCTTCGCCCTATTGTTATGCAGTGTGCTTAGATAAATGCCTCGTGCTGACCTCACTTGAGACCAATTACATCTCAGCCAGTCAGCTGTCACTTGGATGCTGGGCAGGAAGAGTTGGAGAAAAAAAAAGAAAAAGAAAGAGAGAAGGCCTGTTGCTTTCTGCCAGGCCCCCTCCGGTCATGAGGGGGAGCCATAAACTTGAGGAATAGCTGATATTCCAGTGGTATGCACTAAGAATGTGCTCTTTGATTTGCATACAGCCTCGGCAGGGGAAGGGTTGTTTGTACACCGCTTTTTTAGCGAAGTCCAGCATTTTAAGACCCCTTTTCCAGGATATGGGGTCATTTGGAACCGTTAACTGTTTGTGCCAAATCGTTAGCCATTTCATGTGTCTGTCAAACACAGGAGTGCTGTAGACACAACATCAAAGAATCCCCCCCCAATCCAGTGGCTTATTTAAAATATTGTTTGAGGCCGTAAATTTCACTTGGCGGGCAACTATTGAAGGATAGAAACAGATGACATTTACGAGACAGAGGTGGTAATCTTTGTCAGGGGTCATTCTTTCTTTCACTTCTTCTTTTCACTTCTTTCTCTCTGTCTTTGTGTGCAGGACTACAATTTGCTGTTTGACACACCTGGCCTTTCCTTGCACTCAACACTTCAAAAGTTCACATGGTACCTAATGATCGAGTCTGTTGGGGAGGGGAATAGGCTTTGCTTGAAGTGGGAGAAACTTCTGGAGTCCCGGTCTCCCTTTCATTTCTCTAACTGGTGCTTGTAAAAGCCTGATCTATTAGTTGTCACTCATTGCTGTGTTATTTTGGAGATACTTAGAGGAGCTGGGCCCTACCATCATTTCCAAAAGCATTTCTCATAACACATAAAAATGTGGATAAATATTGAGTGGAAAAATACTGGAAGGTCTTGTGTCTTAAAATATTATTACCCAGATACACTGTCACAGTTTTTGTCAGTGTTTGCATAAATATCAGACCTCTGAAGAATGAGTACGGTATTTTTCCTGGCTGAGAATCTTACAATACACAAAGCTATTTTTACGTTGTATATAAAAACTTTTATTTATGACCAACATACTTTTCAAAGAGTTAAATATTTATTGGTAGTCTTTGTTCACAAAATCGGTACGGTCATTCTTTTCATATCTTTTATGTGTGGTATATATACAATAGCCGAATAGATTTTAAACTTTAAACTAAACTTTTAAACTTAATGGATTGATTCATGGTTGTCTGAAAGTCATCTTTATATGAAACGTAATCTTTGTATACGTTTAAAAAGCTAAGAGTATAAACTGGACAATATGCATATTTGGCTAAACTATTAAAAGATGCTGTCATTGTCTTACAGACTAAATTTGAAGCTAAATTTAGAACTCGTTGATGTGAAATAAACAGTTGATTCGATATCAGCCTACTTTGTCATTGGGGGATCACACCATAATCGCCCACCACCACAACCCACGCATCTGTGCCCTTTTTCGGGTATCCTGCTCCAGATGGCAACCGTCATACAGGTTGTTTGAATTTATTGTTTAAATTGTTGCATGCTGCAAGCTAAATGAAAGAGAGCTTAGTGAAGAGGCCCCTGCACCACTGAAGTTTACAGTAGGGAGAGGAAGTTCACCGCCTGAGGCGGGCTGGCAGCCCCTGCGTGACTACGCCGCCGTTCCTCCCTCCCTGCCTTTCTTTTATGGCAAATTGATTATTGACGAGAGGGTGGTTGTGCCAGAAATGCATGCACATTTGTAGTCACGGCTAGCCTGTAAAAGCCTCACCTTTCCCTTTAATGGACTACCAGCGCTCTGCCGGAGTCCGTAACACCGGCACGCAGTCTGATGATTGCAATGTGACACGCAAACACGAAAGTCCATCGGAGAGCCAAGGCCAATTCCAGCAACATTTCCTTGTGGTTTTTGTGCTTATTACCCTGAATTTGGGGGTTTACTGATGTACTCTGTTTCAAGGTTGTGTTTTTTACGAGCAAAAATAGTTTTGAGCAAGAGAACAACCGTCGAATAGTATACTTCCAGTACATGGAGGCTTCCCCATCATTGAGCCATAATGAATTGAAATGTAATGTAATTGTAAACAGTGCTTTCCTGTTCCAAGACAGATTGAAATGTATTGCTAATGTTGTGCAGTGGACTTTCCCAAAAGCATGGCTTCTTCAGTTCAGTTGATCGAAGCTGGCTGCACAGATGTTTATCAGTACGTCAGTCGGGACACTTAGATCGGAGCAGAGTGCCCTCTTCACTGAGGCCATTTGTGTAAGTGCTTACTTCAGTGTTAGCACTCTCTTAGCATGTCTGTTTATCCTGAGACGTTTTTCCCCAGTTACTAAACCAGCCAGCGCTTTGGTATCAAAAAAGTTGGCATGATGTCTCTCGCAGGGGATCAAACCTGCAGTGGCAGCTGTACCTGATGTATTTTGCGACAGCTGCAAATCAGACCTTAAAGTCTTCTCTCTGTCATTAGAAGTTGCTTTGCGATGCCCCTAGCCTCCATTTTTATTCCTGTTTTTGTTTTGTGTTTATGTTGTTGTTTCTTTTGAACTGAGGTGGTTGAGTAATGTGATGGTGGTGTGTTGAGATCCTAGGGCAGTAAGAGGTGAAGACAGGGTTCAGGCAGGGTGAGACGGAGACTTTTCTTTTTTTACAAAGAAAGTTTGTTTGCCTATCCCATTTATTTCTTCCCCTGTAGATTTGCTCTACTCTTCAGTTTATTTTAACAAAGTCACAGTCAGCGATCACTAAACACATCTTTAAACCAATGCTGAGATATAGCAGATCAAGCTGTGGTAAAAATTTGTCTACCTTGCAAGTTGATGCAACCCAGGTGTGGATAGTGTTTATATTCACTCGAGCGTATAGTTTATAAGTTAATATATGGGTCATAAAACTGACTTCACCTCTTGTCTAGAATGTACTCAGTGGAGATGGCCCTTTAATGTGTACATTGTACATAAGTAACATGCTCTAACCTCCGCAAACACTTGTTTACACTGTCTCGTATTGATATGTCTGAACTTATGCCTGGTGAATGGATTGTGTTTAAGGTCAAGCTATTCTTGGGTGGTGGATTTAGTTGCTCTGTGACTGTTTGGGTTAAGCTTTTGCTTTCTAAATTCCATGATAATTGGTGAGCTCTAGGGATGGTGCTTGTGAACATACGTCGGCTCTATAAATAACCCCAGCACACATCCAAATGAAGGATCTTTAGCTTGTCTTGGCCACAGAGCAGATTTTTCATTTTTCTCTGCCACAAAAGACCCATGGCTTACAACTATAAATGAAACTGATATTTTGCTAATACACAAATAAGTGTGCTTATAAAGGTTAAAGAGTGATGTAGATGGTACATGTCGCAGTTCAGAAGATGTTAAACTCAACGATTTCAGTGTTACTGAACTGTCTACTCTATAAAGCACATTTACTACAAGGTCTTAACACTCTGGCTGATGACTTAACTTCACCAGTAAATGATACTGCCCTTTAGTCAAAGCACTTGTCATATTAACTGCAGTAAAACGCATCATGTGATTTCATCACATCTTGCAATGGGGAATGGCATTCCCGGAGATATATTTGTGCCAAGGTGCAAACAAATTACTCAAGCACTCAAAACATTCATTTTGTCTTGTTTCTTCTAAAAGAAAGGCAGCTTTTCATACCAACCGCGTTGTAAAAAAGTCCTGATGTACTCACCATTTCAGAGCGTAACTCATCCAGGTTCTTGTTTTCAAGCACCAGTCGCCCCTCTAGTCAGTTAACTGGACTCCTTGGAGAAGTGCGCTGGGATGTCTTGCCTTGGACATGCGGCTTCCTGGGGGACTGTCCAGTAGGCTACTGAAAGCTTACGCTCTTTGAAGTGTCTCTTTCTTGAAGTACTCACAAAAGTGTGTGTTGATGCAATAAAAGGTGACAGATTGTAAAAGCTCTTCCAAAAAAGAGGGAGGTGTGAAGAGCTTGGGCTGGGGCCTCCGTCGCTTCCCAGCGCATCGATCTGCAGCTCAGCTCTCTCCCAGGATATATGTCTCCCAGGATATATGTCTCCCAGGAGCTTTTCTCTCCAAGTTTTTGGGGGCTTGCAGCACAGTGTCTGTATTAAAGTGGTTAAAAACAAGCCGCTTCCCTCGTTCGGTGAAACTGCATCCTTGCATGTGTTTAGAATTTTTGAGGGAATCGGCTTATGTGTTGTAACAAATGGGATAAATTAGTGTCAGCCATCTCACACTTAAGTATCCTTTCACTGTTTTACCCCCAGGACAAAAGAAAATATATGAAATTGTGGCCAAATGAACTGGTGCTGGTATGTACTGTGGCTTTGGCTCACTAAACATGTCGCCTTCTTATTGTGCTTGATACACAACAGGACCATCACTCAAAGGAGAGCTGACAGAGCACTGAGTTAAAGCATGAACACTGGAGTACGCCAGGCTTTTACAATGCAGTCTGGTTCTCAGCACAGAAGGACCATTCTAGAGAGACATTAAAAAATGCAGCAGGTTGTTAGAGGTCATTAGTGGAGCTCAGACATCAAAACATCAGCTCAGGTATATTGTGAAAAGGAGAATATTTGTTTCAAATAGACCATTTTTTTCTATTGTGGATGCACGTCTCCATTTTCTTTTCTATTCATTCTTGTTCTTTTACGAGGTGTCCATCAACCATTTGGTGTATATTGTGGGCGATTAGCACAGTGATGAGTACATCTGTGTCACCGCCGCCTACCAGGAATTGGTGTGACAAGAGGTCAGTAGAAACAACGTGAAGTCTAAAGTTGTAATAGGTGCAAAGACGGCCTAAAGAGGATCTAAATTCTCAGGCAGGACTTCAGTGAGCTAGATGTGGCAGATCTCTTAAGAATGTGAACAGGCATGACTCAGCGACGCAAGCACAAATAGATTCAAGGCAATTCACCAGCAGCTGCTCTGGATCATTGTCTTAGCTGCCTGGCCAAAAATCAAATGTGGACTGTAGTCAGAAAAGCAGCTTCTTCCCTGTGTAAACATGTAGTACTTTAGTGGCATTAAGTGTGAAAGACATCTTTAAATATCCAACCAAGTTCTAATTCAAGTTGGCCGTGTGTAGAACTTTCAATATTCTCGAACGTGTGTGTGATATGTTCCTGGATGGGGAGTGTCTTGTTTATTTAAAAGGTCATCTTGCATCTCTCTGATAGCAAACTCTTCAGAGGACCTCAGCACGAAATATTCCAACCAATAATCAAAATATGAATCCATCAAATGCTTTATACCTCCTTCCATTTCATCTGCCACAGTGATAAAAATGACATACCAAAGGTCTACCAATGATTTATTGTGTGCGATTTATTCATTTCCTTTTCTATTTTTCCTACAAATGGACAAATTGGCTGCATTTCATATCTATGTTCTGATTATAACTTGCTTTGAAATACTCTCATTCCTCATGCTGTCATCAAAGAGGAATCTTTATTATACTCGTCTGTCAAATATGCAGCTTTCGTTTCGTTTCGTTGTTTCTCTCTGTACCTTTTCCACGAGAGCATAACGAGTAAAACACAAGCCCTGGCAGAAACATGTTTTTTTTGCCTTAAATATTTACTCCAGATTTCCAGACGGACCTAAACGAGCGCATCGCCAACGCCAAGAGGTCCAGTATGATGCAGTCCCAGGCCACCGACCATAGCAAGAGAAGCTGTTGTGGGGCCAGCTCTGAGGCCAACACGGGCAGCAGTGGAAGGAACCGAGAGGTGAGGTGCTGAGCACAGCCTTGTCCCGTCCCCACTGTCCCCCATCAAGCTCAGCATTTGGGTATTTACGCCCAGTGAGACCCAGCCAAAGCTAGGCTGAACTAGCTGTGTGTGGATAGGCTACACATGGTTCAGAGCGCTCATGTTGTGACAGCCCCCAGCCCCCCTCAGTCAGCCTTTTTGTATTATTGCTGTCATTGGGGACGCGGTAACGCAGGGCAGATGGCCTTCCATCTTCCCCCATAATTGTACTTGTCTCCAGCCTAGGAGCTGGGATATTTGAGGCACTGTGTTTACCGCCCTGCAATCACTTAATGCGCCTCCATTCTCCGAGAGCAACTATGTTCTGAATATGGATTCCTGTTGCCTCACTTTCTGGAGTGAATATGGTCTGCCTCGGAAACAGATTAAGAACCAATCAAAACAAGTTCTGTTTATCAGTATAAAAAATGTCAATCTGATGATCAGAGATAATCTTCTGTTTGAGTGATTCCTATTATTTTTTTTTTTGGCTTTTGTAAACATATTTTTAGAAAAAAAACTATACACTCTTGAGCTTAAAAACACGAACCGAACTGTGAATGTCTGTCTTCATTTAGATTGTTTATTGGCTGGAGTCTGTGGCTCTTTTATTAACATGATACTAATGTTTTAAAAAATACATCATGTTAAATGTGTTATGTAATGTTTTTCTTGAATTATTCCTTTTCCCCAGTCACACTACATTGGCCCTGGCCCTCAGTTCGACCATATCTGCTTCAAGCCCTGGGGTCAGAGCCCGCTGGTCGCCCGCTACCTCCAGCTCCACGGCATCCCCTCCATGGCCGGCTCCAACTCACGCAGGGTCCAGCGCACTGAGGTTGCCACGGTTTCATATCCTTCTCTCCCTGTTTCCCACGTCGGACGGGGACTCCTATCTACAAATCACACCGGGTCCGTTGGGGGAGACGTGGCATATTTATCCTCCAAAATGAATTTACCATCAAGGGTTTCCTCCTTTGTTGCACTCAAAATTTGTCTCGCGAAATGATGTAATGTGCACGGAGGAGACGGTTTCCACTGATTTCATCAGGATTATATTGGCTCATAAATTACAAATTACAAGGAAGACTAATGACTTTTGGAATTGGAGTTTGTCCCCTTGGTTGCAACCTTCCTGTAATGTGTAATTGCCTCCACAGATGTTGGGGATTTATCTGATGCTAAGCTAAGTATTCTTCCTCTTGAGGCTCCTTCCCGGTGGAGCTCTTTGTTGTTATCGTTGCGACAGTCGTCCGTCTCTCTCTCTCTCTCTCTCTCTCTCTCTCTCTCTTCTTTTTTTCACTCAACACAAAATGTTTCCAGATGATGGTATCCCCCGCCTACAAGGAGGCCCCTGCTGCAGCTGTTTTACAGGTTGTGTTATCCAGCTAATATGTAGAGTCTTTCAATAACATGCTAATAAAACATACAGGGACATGTTGCAGTTTTCCACAATATAGTACCACTTCAAGGGTTAGATGGATTACAAACAGCGGGACCTGGAATAATTTGTCGGAGGTTGTGCTACACGAAGCACATTAGGGACATGAAACGGCCTACATATTGGGCCCTTGTGGGCTAAATGGTGCAATTAATGATTCTGGCACAAGAGAGCTCTTTTTCTGGCTCATAATGTAGCTTCCGCAGTGTGGCTTTGGCTCTCCGAGGTATTCACCAGTTGGTCATGTTTCTAGGCCCGCTCTATCTGTCTTCCCTGTCTTGTTCTAATCATGTGGTTCACAACTGAGGTGGGAAAGTATTCCTTGACTACTGAAAGCACTCCTGAGGAGCCCACCTACCAGGAGATGATCAGGGAAAGGCAGGGCAGGGTCATCAAATGGCGCCAGAAGTACAAACAGTGAGTTCCTCTCCTCTCCTCTCATTTCCTCTATCTTTCAGCCGTTCTCAGAGTCATCCATAGCAGTGATGTGAGTTGTTAAGTCATGTCCTGCTTCCTTCTAGGGGTGTCCAGCAGACCAATAAGGAGATGGCTGTGTTCCACAAGGAAAAGCTTCTCAAACTTAAGGAATTACAGAGGTATGCAACAGGAACAGAGCAGATTGGAATTGGCTTGGATGCTGTCTGGCAAAATTAAATGTATGACAAACTAAAGTTTTAGAGAAAAGCCATTTTTCATTGAATTAAAGTCTAGTGAACTGTAGCAGTACACAAAATGTATTACTGTATTTTCTGAGTTGAATTGAATTACTGAACTGTACTATAACTTATGACTTAAATGGATGCTCTTGAATTCCGATTTGGTTAGGATTCAGATGCAGCTAAGCAGCAGTTCTGCTGAGACCAAGATCTTTAGTGAGAGTATCTTGAACAGATGGGTGAGTGTGATGCAGTTGTTAATGTTCTGCACTGGATATAACACCAGCTATGCAAATGTGACTAACGTGTCATTTATCATTAATGTAATGGCAGTCAAGCCAACCCTGAGCGTTTCTCATTCAACGCTACTCCCACTCATGGAGGGCATCTGAAGATCATCATTTGGGTATTTACGCCCAGTGAGACCCAGCCAAAGCTAGGCTGAGATAGCTGAGCTTTGCACGGTTGTTTAGCTCATCCATGGAAACCCAAAGAAAAGAAAGCTCAGAAATGATCGTAATTCTGTCTCTTGCGTCTGGCTCTTGTTGTGATTAGGACAACGCTACAGACACCACAAACCACAGAGCGCGGCTGGAGCCCAGCGCTGGCCAGAGGGGTGACTCAGATGACGGCAGAAACACGGAGGAGAGCCCCAGATCCCAGGGGGAGCAGGCCTGACTGCCACACGTCTGATATTCAGTTGCACAGCAGAGACTTTAAGCCTCGTGTTTCAATACTGTGCATATCAGCAGAAAAAGAAAAAAAAAACATTGAGTCTCATAAATGTAGGTTATTATAATACATGTTATTTAGTTCATGCCCATTACTATCACTGTAAATTCTGAACATACAACAATTAGAGTTTTCCCAATCTAGCTGTGTTTGAAAGTGGGCTTTAAAAGCCAGCGGCTTCTCCTCACGTGTTGCTTGTGTGTGTGCCGTTCAAGTAAGGCATGGGCTGACAAGCTGGCCCGCTACCTGTCAAAGAGGTATCAAGGAAGTAAGTATTTTATGACAGCAGTTCAGCATGACGACCCTATATCCTGTTCAACAGGAAGTCATAAAAGAGGGGCCTTTCCTGAAGTAAGATTACCTCCTGCTGTAGTATACAGTAGCTTGCAGAGTCCTCTCCCCCCCCCTCTCTGTCTCCTCTCTGTCTCTCTCTCTGTCTCCTCTCTCTCTCTCCTCTCTCTCTCTCTCTCTCTCTCTGTCTCTCCCCCCTCTCTGTGTCTCCTCTCTCTCTCTCTCTCTGTCTCTCCCCCCTCTCTGTGTGTGTCTCTCTCTCTCTCTCTCTCTTTCTCACTGACCCTCTGCCCTCTCTTCCTTTCTCTGACATTATGTAAGGATTAAGTGTGTGAAGTACTTGACAGTAAATTTGTGAATGTGCAGTAATGGCCATACGTTTAAACTGACAAGGGTCATGCACGCAATACAGTTTATCATCTTAAGCATTCTGCTGAAACAAATGTAGCTGTAAATAGGCTTATTTAATTCATCCCATATAGGTTACAATGAAAAGGAACTGCAATGTTAAGAGGCATTATGTTGTCAGAGACTAAATACCACTTTTCAGTGGTCAGTGGATGGTCATTGTCTGCGTTTACTACAACGGCAGCTGTAGTAGAATGTCCAGTTATGTCTATAGTGACAAATTATGGTGTATGACCCAGAAGATATATCTGTTGTCCCTCTTCAAAAGAGATATTTTTCCTCTGGGTGCACTGTACAGATGATTAAACCAAATGACTATGGGTTTGTGAAGGTGACTGACAATGGTCATTTTTCAATATGGACACTGGTGTGTGCTTCCAAGGCAAAAATAGTGATACAACAAGCTGATTATCATAATACTTTACACATAAAGAGACAAATTATTTAGTCAAAAATACTGTTATATTATGGATACTGATGTCTTCATTTGTAGGTCCTCTGTAAGTTATCCTTGCCAAATCATGCTTATTTTTAATAGGATTTTGCGATCTTATGTTTTCAAAACTTCCAGCAAATTCAAGGAATTCCCGCAATTAAATGTTTCTCCGCACATCTCATAAAACCATAGCAAATTCAGTCTCTTTTGGCCACAACAAATCCTTGCAAGATCCTGAAGGGACTGATTAGACAAACAAAAGCACTGTGGTTTTAAAATGTTTACTCTGACCCCATATATCTCTTAAGCAGGCATGTTCTGTGTAAATATCAAGATATGACTGATGTTGTTCACATCACGCAGTGTTTTGAAAGGCTAAAACAATGAGGATATCTCCTAGTGAATCAGGGTTTGGACCTCCGTAGCCTCTGGTGACCACAGTCAGAGCCTCCCTCAGCATGTGAAGACAACAAAGGGGGATGGATTGTTTTCTAATTGCAGGGGCTGAGCGAACGGAAGCTGTTTTTGGAAGCGAGTCTGTTTGAATTTGTCCACCACCTGACCCATTTAGTTTGCCTCGGGCGGACATAGTGCATTACTACTGATTGGTTGGCTGAAGTCTTGTAGTTCATACTGAAGGAGTTCACATCAGAATGAATGTCTTATGATTTGTATACTCAGGGTCCCTAATTTTTCCGTTTTAAGAATTGGAGTTGAGTAGAAGAATCCCTGAATGTATGTGTTTTCTAATGTGTAACCTTACGTTGTTATGATGTCTGTTTGAGACTGTCTCTGAATATATCTTGTATATGTTGTTAGAGATAAGAATGGATTGTTTCTGGGACTGTGTGTCTGTGTGTGTGTGTGTGTGTGTGTGTGTGTGTGTGTGTGTGTGTGTGTGTGTGTGTTTGAGTTCAGTGTGTCACTGTTGCGTCATTAGTCATCTATGGTAAATTACCAGGTTAACAATTGATGATGGTAGCCTGGTGATACTCCTGATCTGTGTGACCGACGTAAGGTGGCCCCGTTGATTAGCGGCCTGTCCTGTCAGACCCAGGATACTTAAAGGAGACTTTCCCTCGTGTAATCAGAGAAGCTGGTGAAGCCATGTTGCCTCCCTTGATGTGCATCCCTTTAATAAAACCTTGTTCCTGATTTTTCTACCATTGTGTCCATTTATCTGTGGTACAAAATGACCATCAATACTTACAGGAAAGAAAAGTATCTGGCTTATATGGTTCCAAGAAGAACAGGCTGACAAATGAATCTAATTTGTATTTATTTTCTCCTTTTCCTCCCATAGAATCTCCATGTGCAAATGCTTTGGCTTTTTCATTCACCAAATACATTTATCTAAACCGTTCAGTATAGATACTTTTAAAATTTTAATATATACGTATATATATAATATATAAAAATATATATATTTTTAATATGTGCTACTTGGAGATCAAACCCAAGACCTCTGTTTCCCCTAACAATATGATGTTAGAAACCATCTCTACCACACATACAATAGGATTCTTTTACAACCATGATTTGCCACTGATCCACAGAATAGCTGTAGTTTTCACATCGCTCTGTAGTCTGTGGGCCTCACAGGTGAGACGTGTGTGTGTGTGTGGGTGTGTGTGTGTGTGTGTGAACGCTGTGTATGATTATGGGTCATACTTCTCCACAATGACCTGTCTCTGACAGTGCCCACCCCTGCCGCCGAAACCCCCAGTCAGCTGGGCAGAGACAGAGATGAACGCTCCCCAGGTGTAAGAAGGTGTGTGCCAGCGCGCACCCTGCCCGCCCCACGCTCCGCACAGCACGGCCTTAGGGTCAGGCCACGTCTGCCCAGGGTCATTGTCAAAACCCCTCAAGTGTTTCATTAAAGCTCAGCCTCTCCTGTGGCCTCTGAGTGGCCAGCCTGCGAAGCGGCAGCTCTGGTGCATGAATGAAAAAGTCTGGGCAGCAGGTGGTGGCCAGGGCAGGGCAAGGCACGCTGACAGATCTGAGGTCAGACGGGGCCCATGGACAGGCACGCACGCACGCGAGGAGCTCGGCTCCAGGAAATAGCTTTTCTAATCAATTATGCCTCAGAGCCCTGTTCATTCCGAGGTGCGCTGCCGACTCAGTGTTGGAAAGGAAAACTATTGGAGCCAGAGGACAATACATGTGTTAAAGTTTACCTGTGAAATATGCCTTTGGTGCAAAATTCAGCGGCTATGCTTGATCCAAGCATAATTAGCTAATATTTACAATGTGCTATACACGGTAGCCTGTAGATTATATTAATAATGTGTTTTACAAGCTAACTGTTCATCTTTTTAACAGGTCCATGCATCTTTAAAGATATGCCAGCCACTGTTAGCCCTACTGTCAGTGTACTGTTTGTGTTAGCTAAACAAGACATTGCATGCCTCTAACAGAGGATGACAAGGTGGAGGACTCAAAAAAAACTTGAGTAAACAACTCAACCAAAATGTTGGGATAGCATGCCCTTGCAGATCATTTCTCTCTGAGTGGGCCAATTGCTCAATGTGCTTTCACTCAGGCCATATCTGGAGTTGCGTGAGAGATTTCCATATCTCACACAGTCTTGTAAATCACAATTGAACAGTAGTAACTCAAAGAATGAACTCCAAATACGCCTGTTTTCAATTTCAGCCCCTGTGTCCTGCCAAGACTAGGACTGACTCAGAGACCACCCTTTGGTAGAGTGAGACTTAACTGGCCAGATCACCCCAGAATGCTTCAACACCAGGCTGCCCTCATCATGTCATGCATTAGTGGCCCAGACTCAGCCCCCAGCTGTGGAAGCACCGACACACAGACACGCACATACCCACACAAATACACGCCCGCCACACACACTCACACTTACACTCACACTCACCCATCACTGCGCTGCCCAACACTGCTATTAATTTGCAAGGTTCACAAAAAGTGTTTGCGTCTGCCAGCATGTGTGGAATGCCTGTATTCTTAGCCCTAATCAGTTTACAAGCTGCAGGCCCACAACACCTCAGATTTTAACGCCCTTAGTATGTGGCTGAGAAGGAAACAGCACTTCTTGGCATCATTTCTGTGCAGCCTACATGTTTACCTTAAATTGAAAATTAAAGCACACTGAAAGAAACTGGAAAGTGTATTTAAAAGATTAGCCAACACCTCTGAAATGTATTTAACATCTCATGTTCTTGGGCCAGGTGTTCACTGATGTCTGCATCTGATCTATTTATGCTGTGTTGTCAGGTTACAGTCTGAATCTCACAATTATATTCGTTTGAAGTTCTAAGAAATGTCAAATGTTGTGGAATGGACACAAATATAGGATGAAGCGAAAGGTTATTGAGAATGCTTAGTTGTTTGCCCAAAAGGTTACTAAGATGAGAATCATTTCTTTGTCCAGCCATTTATCACAAATGTTCTTAAAAGATCACTAAGCACAGGGAACCAAATGTCATCAACATGATCATTCTCTTTAGGTCTCTCATTTGGAAGTTCACAAAATGGTCATTTAAAGGTTTGTCATCTCCTGTGTGTTAGATCTTGTACAAAGCTGACTGATTTGTTGCCTTGGAATCTTGCTTTTTGGGGAGTTTTTGTCATTTGAAATGGGTGAGCTTACTATGAGTAGTCCCTTAAGGTGACTCCCTTTCATGTGCCTCCATTGCCACTCAGGGCCGTATCATTAAACATTCTTCAGAGCTCTGTCACACAGGCCTGGTCTTGGCACGCTAAAGGCAGCTGTAGTGGGGAAAAATCACGTGCTGCAGGCTGATTGTCTGAGTCTTAGTAGTCTTCTGGTGAGCCCATGGAGACTTCACCCCAGGCTGTTCTCACACATCCAAGTCAGAGAAGAGCTGAGATAGTAACCAGACCAATGCGGCCTGGAGGAATGAAAAGAAAAAGTCACTGAAATACTATACTATACATACGTATTTAGAGTATTGATACAAGTAGATCATCTTTCCCTAATGTGGTCTCAAGGAGGTAAACTGGGAATAACTGAAATGTTATAGCTTCAAAATGGCAACCCTTCCCTTCACAATAGGGATTAAAATAGCTTAAAATCGGTCAAATGTTTGCTGCTGAGGTTTTTGTTTCATTTTGCCATTCCTCACTATTATATTTAATCCACTTCAGAAATACTATAGATAGAAATCTTTTATTTTTCCATGGGGCTTGGAGCAAGGAAGTACATTAAACATTGTTATGAAACAACTGCATCTCAGCAATATCAGGGGTCTGGAATATATAATAATGTGGTTAGAACCTTCTCACGGGCAGAGAGATTAAATTGTTGGGGTGGGGGGTGGGGGTTGGACAAAGTATCAAACAACCTTGGAATATACCAGTGCGTGTGAGATTTCAGAAAACACCCCAGTGAACAATCAAGGCATAATGAGGGATGTCTAACCATCTCGTTAGATAAATAACCCCAGCTAATAGAAAGAGTGTGTGCTCCCTGTCCATAAAGACACAAGTTTAGATGACTAAAGAAACAAATCTCTCGCCCACTCTAACTAATCACTGATATTCCTGTAAGTGACTGCAGAGCATACAGAGTGTCTGCTATAAAACAAACTAGCACTTTATTACACCACTTGCCACACAATGTGAGCCTAGCATGAAAAAGCGTGACAAAAAGTGTCCAAAACCTGTATATAATCAGCTTACATATGAACTAAGTAGGAACAGAGGGTGCTGGGCCTGTGTTTGCCTTTCCATTTGCAAGTCTGGCACAAGTTCAGGCCACCTTGAAGAATCTGAAAACCATTACCCCGTGCTTATGGTCAAAAGAGCAGCGTGTATAGGATATCGCATGGCAACAACTGACATTAAGTAAGAGGCCTGTGAAAAAACCTGAGGTAGAGCCCCAAGATCTCGTGCAAGGGAGGCAAGCTGAGACTAACAGACCTGCAGCAGGGCTGGCTTCCGCCGAAATGTTTCAATTACAAACAGCCCCCGTGTCATTCACATGGACATGTTTGGTTCCAGGGAAGAAGGGCATCCTTGCAGAATGACGTAATTTAGAGCATATTTGGAGAAGACAGGGCAGCATACCTTCACAGCAGTTTGGCACGCCACCTCCAGCATGCTGCAGAGAGATGGGGCTGCTTGCTACATAAAATATAGGCTATATTACCACAAACAGCCAGGCTTTTGGGGTTATATTTCGTTTCATAAGTTCAAAAGAATGACTTACAACTTGATACAGAGTGTACTTTTACTTTTAAAGGAGTCCTCCTGGTTGCTAAAAAATATGCTACAAGCATCATCTGTTTCTAATAACAAGCACATTAGGTCTGAGACTTGCATATCTAATTAGAACTATGCATCTGCACATAAAATTGCATCTATGACAAATTTCAGAATAAAATAATAAAAAATGTTTATGAAATATGAAGGTTTATAAGCAGCCGTAAAATAGCTTCTTGATCAAGTTTTCTCTTGACCAAGCTGATAATTATCAACATATGTTTAACAACCTTACTCTCACGGTTTTGTTGTTTCAGATAATTCCTTATGTAATATGTTTAAACAAATAGTGAAAGGAATATAAGTATTCTAACTTTCATATCTTCTTTTAGAGTTAATTCATTTTTGGGTGTTTATACCTATCTATCTTCAATGGCAACAGAACTGCTCACTTCATCCTTATGATGTTTTAAGCCGGTTTTGAATAATTGTATTTACATTTAATTACATTTTAGCTTTGAATATGATGTCTGATCTGATGTAATGTCCCAAGAAATTCCTCAGCCTATTTAGATTCGTTTGTCTGGTCCAGAAATCAGTATCTTCCAAAATAGCGAACATCACCAATCAAATAGAAGATAGGTTAAAATATTGCTGTGATGAGCGGGGAAGTCTGAAATGTCTGTGAAGCTCATCCCCCCATTGATGTATGGCAGATGTGCCCCAAAAGCATAAGACTTGACATGCAAAGTAGCGTGCTTCCAACAAGAAGAACAGGATGTTACCAGACGGTGGGGAGAAATGCCCTGTATGGCGTTCTGGGAAGGTGATTGAGCAATACCTATGATGAAATATTACTTTTAGTGACTAAATTAGGTCATTTTGAGTAATCATCTTTCTGTTCGCAAATATTATGAAATTTAATAATTTGTAATGACAGTTTTCAACTGCTTTAACTTGGTTCATCATGGTCGTATCCTGATGTAATGCAACCCATGCTGTTGCACTTTCAAATGAGCAATACCGAGACAATTTAAGGGCTTCAATTAGTTTTGGACAATTTGAGTTCTTGGAAACCATCAGAGGCCTCAGATGAAAACGCTGCTTCAATCAGCGGCTACCCATCTTCACATCACCGAATTCTAACAAGTTCTGACAAGTGGTGACAGACGACTTCAGAATCCAGCGGGGAGCTGCCCGCAATATTAGAGAGTCTGCTGAAAGTGGAATTAACCCACCATTCATCCACCTGCATCTTCCATATTTCTGTCTGCACTCGTTTAACAGAGCCAGTAAATCAAAGACAGACCTCGGTTCCCAGGTCTTGTAAAAATGCTTTAACCAGAGCCAGCGATGGGAAAGGCAGCACACTCCCATTATACTGTACACAACACTAATTAAGCAGCCCATCTGCTTACGGCTTGCATGCTAAGTTGCAATTTGCTGAATCTTGCATGTGTTTGGAGCAGCGGTGGTGTCTAGCTCTTCCTGCGGCGGGGACATGTTATGGGGTATTATCTGGATGTCATCATAACCACAAGAATCAGGCCCTGATGCTATCTGCCTATCCAGTCCACTTTGTCAGCGCTGGGAGCCTCATCGCGACTCACGAGAGCGTCCTGGGCGGCCACACAGACGGCAAAAGCCTGTGCCACCTCCCCTCACATTAGAGGGTAAACAGGGCAGATTGCTGCTGGTGATTCATGGCAAAGTTCCCACCACGATGAGAGACGTGCCCAGAACCATTTGAACATCCCAAACTTGTACAGATTGTGTTATGTTGCTTGTGGGGATCCAAATGGTTGTGCTAGACTTGCTTAAAGTACGTTGTGTATATTGCATAATATATATCCATGCATCATTGTATCAATCAAGTGAATCAATTGCCACATTAAAGTAAAATGAATCTCTCCTGAACTTGATCTTGAAGTTGCAGAATGGATGCCCCCAGTACAGCTACTAAATCTCAGGTTCTGATTGCTGGCAATAGTCTTAAAGAGCACTGTAGCCTGCATACTGCATAGCTGCATTAAGTCACTCTTTAAGACTGTGGAGTTAAGATTCATCATCAGGATTGTATTGTCTTTGCAAGGGAGTACTGCACAAATAGCAGGGTGTAGGTGTCACATATTCACATCAACACTGATAAAACATGGTAACGTGTGGTTTTGGCCCAAGAACTGAACGGTGAAGCACTGAATTATTCCTATTCCATCTGCTTGGACACTGTAGATTTACCGATTACAGATCTCGCTACAGAGCTTGCCTCCACTGCGTGTGTAACTCAGTGACCACACACAGGCGCTGTGTGCTGTTTTGGTAGATGCTGAGTGGCTAGGCTTTGGTGTTGAGGTTCAAGCCTTCTCCCAGACATTCATGTCACCAAAGGAGTAAAGAAGACATACTGCTCCAGAGCTGTGTGCGATAGAGGCCCGCTGAAGGCATGGCTTGACACCACTTGCAGCTTTTCAGCAGAGTTTCAGTTGCTGCGTCTTAGAGGAGAAAGGCCAAAGGAAAACCGGTTGATTGATTCATTGACTGTTACTGGGAAGGAAGAGATACGTAAGCTCTTTGTGACCTTTGGGCTGACCCGTATGTGGAAGACTACTCCTTCACACTGGACGAACAGAGGCCTTTGCTTGGGTAGAAATCACAGCTTATCTAGAATTCCACTGGGCGATACACTGAACAGATGGTGTGGTATCACACTGAATGCCAATACCATTTGCTGTGGTGAACTGTTTCGTCCCAAGCAGGTGATCCATTATTCATTTGACATCTTCGTTTCCAGGAAATGGATGACTCAGGCTGCACATTAGGGTACCTCGGACATCCAAGTTTATCCATGTTTGACTGTCCTAAAAATGAGAGATGGTACTTGGCTGCCGGACCATGACACATGGCCAGAGGTCACCTGAAGGCCGTGGAGCTCAGGAGCACATCTACCCAACAGGGAGGCTAAGCAGAGTAAATGGGCTGTTGGTTGAGAGTAAGGGGTACAGAGGCATCATCCATCCACATGCCTTACCAGTACCAACGCACTGCATTGAGTTTGCCTATGTGCTCATAAAATGGGAATGGTTGTGGTTGTGTTTAAAATTTAGTTCGGTTCCAACGCATTTATTTATTTGACTTGATGGCCCAAGCCGTAGGGTCCTTGTTTAAAGAAGTGACCTTCAAAAAAAATAACTGCTGAAAAACTCCAGTAACAAAGACCAGCTGGCTTTCTGCCAAATAAAGGTTTGTTGTTGTTAGGATGAAATCTGTGCCATATGCCTGATCTGCATCAATAATAGTTTGTAATTTGTGTAATAATATTTGCTTTATAACACGTAACGTAGATCTTGCCCTTGCAAATATTTCCCAGCTGGATCAGGTCCCATGTTTTTAAAAAAAGGTACAAGCCTGCACGCACACTGTCATCAAATCTAAGCGAGTTGGAGTGTCAGAGACAGAGGGAGAAACTCAAGGAGACAGTTATGGTGAGATCGGCCCATTGTCTGGGACTCCCGCCGAAGTGATGCCTTGAATGTTGTTAACCACACAGTTCTCTGCAGAAATGTACACCGCATTGTTTGTCGAAAGAATGCAACTTGGTTTCAACCAAAATATCTGTTATTGTTATTTTAATATCTTGGTTTGTTGGTAGCATGCTGTAAATACTGAACAAATTCTTATTTGGTCATGTTTGTTTTACCTGCAGCTACAGCCAATGGATTTGCTTTTGCTGTTTCCTTGTTGAGAAGGAGGAATGCCGAGATCAGTTTCTCTCTGAAACAGGGCATATTACATTTGACCTGGCTCAGGTGGGACAGATGTGTGCCAATGATCCTAATCAAACCACGCATAACAACACGTTCTGTATTTAGAACAACAGTGCATCTATTTCTGACCATGGATTGACGTTATTTAACCATATCCTACTTGATTGTTAGGCTGGTATGTGTTCCAGTTATCTAGACACTGATAAGTCAGGGCAGGCTGCACTGTCCATGAAGTCCTCTTGAGTCACAGTGGAAAGTTTCCATTAGTAATTGGCTCTCCTTAATGGAAAAACTCTTCCGGACCTCAGTAAAAGACGAGCACCAAACTTCTGGGGTAAACATAATTACGGTAATGGTCTGAGCGCACTGTGTTTGTGTGCACTGGGGACGCAGATGAGCCCAGCATGCTGTGGCATCTCAGGCTCAGGCGGGCCTCCTCTCAGGGAACGGCTCCAACTTCCATCAGCTCGTCATTACTGAACAATGGCAATTGGGACTTCTGCAAGCAATAATGTCCAGTTGCTACTTTCCGGGAGCTCTCACTGGCGACCTCCTCACGTGGGGCCGCATGGCACCATCCATGGGTACATCTGCAGTCTGTGGGTCACAGAGTCAATATTGGTGTGGGCACTGGGCAGTGTGGACTGCTGGAGGTGAGAAGTTCAGTGCTGAGAGAAAAAGAGTCTGACCAGATGTCCCTCAGCCAGCGCCACATAGAGCCCCTCGGGGACCTCTGCTGTAGGCCCTGGATATCTGCCCTTGGAATAAATGCAGGACTAAACCCTTTGGACACTCCTAGTCCTGCCCTGATTAGAAAATCCCTTTTTAGAGAACATGCTCAATAGAAATGTTCCAAGGTAAAGATGCACACGCTTGTGTTGTTTGGGATAAATGAGAAGGAGGGTAGGATAGGCAGGAAGAATAAGCCTTGACTTGATTTGAGCAGCTGACTATGTAATGGGCTCAGGAATGTCAGTTTCCCATTTCTTTCTTTGGTTGTGACATTTGTTTAACAAATATACATACTTACACAGAGAGAGAGAGAGAGGTTTCCCATCTGATTTCAATCAAGATCTCTTTACAATTGCAGATGATCTTTTAAAAAAAAAAGTCTTAAAATGGGCCTGTGACTCAAGAGAGGATGGTGTCTAATCGATGATAAATGAGTAATAGGAAAATCCTGCGTCTAGAAATCTAGTGTGTACTTTTTTTTGTTGGAGCGAGAAAGTCATGCAGGCTTTTCAATGTTACAACAGCAATGGCTGTTTGATCTCAATCTGTCTTCCATGCCAACGCAGCATGACTTAAAAGCACTCCATGTAGATATCTGGCTGTAGTGTCAGCAAGAGCATTTGATCTTCTCGTGTGCGTGCCATGATTACGTTTGTATGTTCTCTTTGAAATCTCCCTTCTCCCTCTCCATTTTCCCTTCACTCTGTGCTGTGCTGGAGAAAAGTGTTTCAGGTTGTGACACTGCATCACCTTAAGCTGCAACATCATGTCCTCCAGAATTGTGTGATCTCATTTTGGGAGCACCCAGAATGTTGCGTGTGGCGTAATTATACTGTATATGCAGGTGGAAAATGGTATGTTGTATTTAGATGTTTTAAGGGACAAATATGTTGTTTACTATATACACTATCCACTCATAAACCAAGTTGCTCCTCTTAACTGGTGAAGTGGTCAGAGTCTAACTTTAGTCATCACAAATCTATGGTAAGACCATATGTGACCTTGAACATGAACTTTCATTTACATCTGCATTTATTTTCATGGTCCTTGTAGACGGAGATGTGCAAGGAAAAAAAGAGATGGAAACACGGCAGCTTGATATTGTTAACCAGTCATCATCATGTCAAGAGAAAGTCATAACAATAGTTGTGGGACATAAGGCTATCTGAGAGTATAGTTTACTTAGAAAACCTGGGTCTTTCAATGCAGTTGTCTTTCTTTAGACTCCTGTAGACACTGAGTAAAATAAAATGGTGGCGACAGTCATACATACAGTATACATAGAGTACATTTAAAGAACTCTCCCATAGCAAAGGGTCTGTTCATTTTAATGATGTATTTTTATTTTGTCAATTGGAGATGGTTCAAGAAACAGAGAAAAAAAAAAAAAACAGTACTTTGTATTAAAAGTACCAAATCGTTTTTTCAGAGGGAATGTGGAAGATGTTCCCCACCTGCCTTAGCTTGGGCCACTGGTGTCACATCTGGACAGGGAGGAGCGGACGACTGATGGCCCATATGGCTCAAGGTGATGATGGTGATGGATGACGTCAGTCACGTGCTCACATACACCCACATGCTGTCTTGCGCACGCAACCCCCAAAAAAACCTGCATGTGCGTGCGAGCAAGGAGGAGTGTGATTGTGTTTGTGTGTGTGTATGGTGTGTGCGCATGCGTGTGTATGTGTGTATGTGCGTACGCAAGTGTGTGTGTGTGTACGCGCAAGTGTATGTGTGTGTGTGTATGTGTGTGCGTACGGGTGTGTGTGCGCAAGTGTGTGTGTGTGTGTGTGTGTGTGTGTGTGTGCGTGTGTGTGTGAAAGTGTGCGTGTGTGTGTGTGTGCGTGCGTGTGTGCCCGGCCTGTGTGAGGCCTCGCCACTCTTGGATCCCGCCATGATGTGCAATAACAGCCCAGCACACCCAAATTGGTTTATAAAAAAAGCCAAACATGCTCCTACCTTGTTAAAAAAAAAAGTAAGGGAGAACTAAATGTCTAGTCACGCATCTTCAGGCCGTGAGGCGATGACTCACGGCGAGCACTGGTAGGCCTCGTATGAGAGCCAGGCATCGCCCTTCCGTGAGCACTTTATTGGAGAAACACATTTAGAGGAGTATAAAATCAACCAGCATGCTGCGCAAAGTACACAGGGGCTCTCTTGCCAAATGCCATGCTGGAGACGTATAAAAGGCTCTGGTAATGTTTAAGGAACTGTCAAAAACAGGATTACGTGACCTGTATTATGGTCATTAAGCCCTGCATAAAACAGTTTTTGGCAAACCAAAATTAAACGGCTGATAAAGCCTTGCATACACATTTATGACAAGGGGATAATATTAATGTGTTAAGTGAATCAGCAATAACCTGTGGCTGTGGAGTGGGCTGTTTAGTGATGGTTAGCACTCCCCTCTTTGCTGTGAAATATGTCTGGAAACACTCAAAATGTCTTCAATAAGGTAATAGATCCTTGTGGACTGGATATCACCCAGAATTAAGAGAAGAACACTCATATCATGACCGCACACAGCCAACGATGATGAATCATCTTCAAACATTCCTGTAAAATAGGTGTTGATAAATTTGTTTTCTAATGCAAAATAAAAACGAACAGCGACCACATTGTACATTCCAATAAAGCTGTACTAGGCGCATAGAAAGACAATGAAGAATAACAGTAATTTAGCATCTGATAAGAAGAATTGGTTGAGTTGGTTTGCCTGTCATCCGTCACATAGGAAAAAAGGTTCTAAGACAAGGGCCAACTGAACATGCAAACATATTTGCAATGTTTGAGAGTATCTGTGAAATAGTGAATTGTCGAGATTTAGAAACAGGACGTTCCATCATAATGCATAAGTGGAGTATCCTTCCCAGTCTCACTGATGAGACATGACATAATTACTAGCGTGAAGACAGACACAAAGTACTTATATCATTCTATTGTGATTAATTATACCACTATAGTAACCATATAAAAATAGTTAAATACATAATTTTGCATAATATCTTTCTTTCATTGCCTAGACAAGTTAAAGTGATGACAGCCATCTTGACAGCGCCAAAAACAGACATTCTTCTTTAGCTGTCTTGGATAACATTACGGTCGGTTTAAAAACCATAAACAACTCAAAATAAAAAATGAGCACTTTTGCATTTACCGTCCTCCCTGTGATTGAAACCTAACCAGAGAGTGAAATTGATTATGAGGAAAGTGCTGCCAATCTTTGAGTTTGGTAGCCAAAGTTATTTGATTAACAGTCACGAAATATATTTAAACTGAACCTGATCCGAGCTGTCTGTAATCTGACTTGACTCTAAGCACTGTCACGCAACGTTTGTATAAATACACATAAAAAAACATGGATCATTTCTCAGTAATAGGCCGGTGCCAAAAGCTCTCATAGCATTTAATCTTCTTGTGTAAAGCCTAACAGACTACCTCCAATGAAACACAAAAAGGGATAATCAATAAATTCCTCCCAATATACTACATTTAGACTGTTAAAGATAGAAAAAAACTAAAATAAATAAAAACTACAAATGAGGTGTAAAGGCTAATTGTATCTCATTTCAATGCTACATGGTTTCTTAATTCATGGTAATGTATTGTTATTGAGTAGTAAGTCCTGCTCCTAAACCGACAGCAGAATCCTGTGAAATTTGACTCAGGTCAAAGCTGGTTGACCTGTGATGATGGTCATAGATGTGTCGACAGTGGAATGTCAGCGCCCCCTGCAGGTCAATACTTTATTCCTGAACGTAGGCACAAGTGCAGAGTTGGGCAAATGGAACAAAAAGCCTGCTTTCACATGGCTATACTTGTCATTCATTTTTTTTTTTAAATATAGTGACTGACATTTCATGCCTGATGTGTTATCAGGCTGCTTTAGTGTATATCATTTTTATAAAAAAGAGTATAATGCATACAGCATTAAAAGAGATCTCTACAATGTTTGTGAAATGAATTACATCCCATCCTCTTACCATGGGAATGATTTAAGATACTTCTATTTATCCTGCACTGAGCTTTAACTGGTTTTTCAGTCTCAAAGTTTATTTTGTTAAAACCATTTCTCCTTGTCCATTTTGGTAGGTAACATATATATTATTAATCACATAATAATGGATTCATTATTACTGTCTTCTGCTATGCTGTATCTTCCTATGACCTTTACTAGAACTGGATAGGCAAATACTGCCCCCTCTGGCCAACTGATAGCTGAACACCTGCTTATATCACTGCAGAGTGGTGGCTCTATGCAAATATGAGAAGGGAAATTTGAAAACGTTCACCAAACCTTTTTTGAGGCTATGAGACACTGTGCTGCATCAGAGAGCACTTGATGAAGGTCCAGTTTTGAAACACACACATTGCCTTTCAGTTGATTCTGCACATGCAGATTATTCTTCCACAGAATACTCAACTTTCAACATGACATGTATGTAATGATATTCAAACATTGCTAAAGGTTTTCTTGGGAGTACCTCCTTTGCTAAGTCAGATTAACCTATTATGTGATGTTGGTTTTCACACACCTGTTTAGGTTTCAACAACTTTTGGCATTATATAAGGGTATAATAGCTATGGTTTAAACCCTGACAAGCAAAAAACTTGCAATGGCAAGCCTTATAAGCCCTGCATGTTTCCGTTCACACTGATATTTCAGGAAGTGACCATTTTTTTGCCAGATGGATATCCTCTTGTTTGTAGTCTGTTCTACCCAAAGACCATAGCCTTTTGCTCTCTGTTTCCTTCGCTATGTTCTGGATCGTTGATGCACTTACAAAAAGAATAGAAAAACTGACCCCAAAAAATTATTGTGGGTTTCCTTGCATGCAAAAGTAGACTGTGTCACTGTAAATAATGGCCACAACCCACACCCCATTTTAATTAATGAATAGTTTGTTTTGCCTTATCTTGCCAATATTTTGAGGACACTACAATGTATGGATTTGTGTAAAAATAATGTTTATTTTCCCAGTGAGTACCAGAATAGTTACATCACTGAGTCTAGAGGAAATAAATCATGAGAACAAATCACACAACATAATGGCTCATCTGTACATGTTACAACACGAAAGTTGCTTTTTTCAATATTTGCGTGTGATTTCTGTTCTTGCACACAATTCGTTTATATACTCTAGGGAGTCATTTATATAACACACATATATCCTGTAAATTGTGGTGGGGTATTGGTCACAAATTCAGCAAGAAAATTGCCATGTTCCTAAATGATCTGCAATAACTCACTTTGAAAAACATGTTGCAGCTCTAGCTTGTTAGTGAACACTGAAAAATATGATTGCTTTGCACTATAATTCTGTCAATCACCTTGCGCATTTCTACATCCAAGCCTATTTACTGGAAACTTCACCAGAGATTGAGCATGACAGCTCCACTTTGAAATGGACTGTGCTGTGTCTGTACATAGTCTGTCTTGATTTTAGACTTGATGATTATTGTCAGAATTGCTGTATATACTGTCTGGAAGGAGACCAATTAACTTCTTGATTATTGAACTTGTTTGTTTTGCAGGGAAGTGAAACGGTCAACAATCTCATTCTCTTTTCTTGGAAAGACTGAGAGAGTCATAGTCCAGATTGACATCAGTCAGTGAAGGCTAACAATTGGTAACTGAAATAAACCAATGCTGTTCATTTCTGGTATCACTGACTGGAAAGACATGTTAAGTACTGCCTTAAGATGTTTGGAGATGCTGAAGTTCCTGAAGGACTGCATTTCAGAGTGTTGAGCAATGTCTCACAGAAACTGGTAAACATTTTGAAAGTTCTGGTCTGACCAGTTTGTCAAAGCAGATTGTGGCAAAACAGTCTTCTTTCATAAATATGTTTTCAGTCCTGAACCTTTTTTTAAAATGGAAGCAGTCAGGACAGTGAAGTGAGTCAATTGACTACTAATCACATAGGCCTACTAGTCCTCAGATTCTCCTACCTCTTCGGTACTCATCTCATCACATGCAGCAGACTGCATCAGGTATTTTTGCACACTTTTTCTAATTCTGCCGCTCCTTTTCTGCACTGCCGGCCGCGGGTTTCCTCTCTCTCTGTTGGTTGATGGCAAACGAAACCCCTCATTGCAATTATAGGTAGCACCATGTGTCCCTGCAGCTCAGATGGCTTATTGAATATCCTTATAGGCTATATCATTTCTAAGGGGTTGGGGGAGGAAAATGAAAAAAACAAAAAAACACCGGCGTCCCGAACTTCCCGACGGCCAGACCAGTCCGAGCCTGTTTACCGCAATTAATTATATTATATAGGAGGCTAATAAGAGTACTGGTGTAGTTGGCCCACAAGTCAGAGGAGTTGATCCTGCACGGTTTCCGTACCAGATGACTCCCACTTTACGTTTTGCTGCGGCGGTCCAATGAAGAGCAGCTAGCAACATTGAGGCTTTAACATACTACTTCGCCGACGGGGTGTGTTTTCCCTTAGTAGCTCAGTATAAACAATGATGAAATTAACTGCAAAGACATCCTGACATCCACAACATAATCAATGTGGGTCCATCACAGTTTCGGTGACCGACATGGACACAAGTGACAGCAAGGTAAATGTAATTTATTTGCTAGGGTGCATAAGTGGATGCCTTTTTCTTGCCGACCAGCTATGGCTAGCTAGCTAGCTACAAGTAACGTAAGATCCCTTCTGCGGTAAACGTCAGTAGGTATTAGCTGTTGTTGATTGCCAAAAGCTATTTGGTTGTTTCGTCAGAAACGATAACGGCAAACTAATGTTAGTTGTATGAGCTGTTTATATGATATTGCCTTGTTAACTGTACTGCATGAGAGATTATATCATGCAACGTAACATTCGCTATGGAATAGCAAACCCACCAGCTAACGCTAGCAAACTAGCTTCTGTCACTGATGGGTCTGATGGGCTATTTCTGAATTTAGTAGTGTTTCCATATAGGCTTTTCCAAAATTGTGTTAAATTCCAGTTGTGATATTCTAGTTAATTAGACGAAAAATGTGTTATATGTTTTATACAGTCGTCTAGCTGGACCAACTACATTGCTAGTAATGTTTGAAAGCTAATGTTTCCTATTAGCCAGCTAAGTTTTGTATAGGTAACGTTATGCCCTCTCAAAACAGTGAAACAGTGGTGTTGAGCTTGGGATAAAGTTGGTTCGCTAGCTGTCGTCAGACACGATAGTATTTTCCTTACTTGATGGATTATGCAGTTTCAGTGTAATTCAACTGGCGAGAACAACTATTACCAGGTATGTTTACCGTCTGTAACTCCCTTTGTACAATTAAGGTGAATAACATTAGCTAGCGATACAGTGTCCACTTCTGAGTGGCTAGCAGTTTGTCATGGAAAAAGAAATAGCATCGTGCTAATTAACCGACGAACCGAGAGATCTGTCTTCATGGTGAACAGTAATATTAACGCAACTTGGCTATATGATAGTAAAGTGACATTCTGTGTTTTGGCGTTACCTACAGCGTCCTGTGGTTAACTCGGCCACTCCACTCGGACAGCGATATTTCTGATGAAGTTATAATACATATGATTGTGTGTCAAGACATTTAGTTCATATTACCTATCGTGTAATTTATAATCCCTTTGATCTGTGGTTATGACAGCCAATGCCTATTCAGCTAAATTGAAGAATGGCCAGAAACCGTCAGAAATATATTCACATAGTTAACTAATCAGTTTCGTGCGAGACGTATTGTATGGGTTAAATGGCATTTAATTGGGAGTCTTCATTATGTCATGATTTATAGTGGAAGGCTCCTAACAGTTAAGAGAGTATCGTGTGAATCTGTTCCTGCTGTGCACTTGGTTATGTTGTAAGTAGATAGGATGCCATGTTATTTGTGCTATTCAAACTTGAATACTGATCTGAACAGGCTGTAGTAGCATCAACATTAATAGCCAATTTCTTCATTCCTGTAAGTCTAGAATACTTGAATTGTGAGATTTACAAGCAGTGTTGTGGCTCAAAGTATGATATACAGCAGCAATTATCATTAAACATTGAATACGCCAAATAAGCTATTATTTAGTGATTGTCTACAATGCATCCTCATCTATCGTGATCTACTTCTATTTTAAAACTTGGAGCTGGCTCAGATCTTCTGTGTACTCTAGTTTGTTCCTATGTCTTATGGTGTGTGCAGGGGCTTGTGCTAGGAGTTGGAGATGGTCTGAATTCCTATGTTTGTGACTTCCATATCATTTTCTAATGTAGAGCGCATGCTCCCCCACCCCCCTTCCCACGATTCTCTCTCTGCCTGCCTTCATGTCCATCTTGCCCCACCTCTCTTGTATATTCCTACTGTCACTATACTGTACAAGAACAAGAGAGCCTCTGTTATTTGGAGAAAGTTGAAACAATGATGGAGAGACAAAGGGCTGGAAAGACAAATGGCAAATCGCCCACCCTCATCTCCACATCAGTGTCCGCTCCGCTTGTCCCCCCCCCATGCACATCTGGGGCTGACTTCAGTGCCTGCCTGACAATTACCCATTTGCACCCCGACACGGACTGCCCCTGCATTACAGCCTCAAACAATCAAAAGCCTAACGCTCTCTCTGAATGAAGAATAGGGACGAATCAAAGGCATTCTTCTTTTTCATTCTTTCTAAAATAGAAGAATGCCTTCTTTTTCCAGTCTCCCTTAGCTGCAGCACACACACACACAAACACACACCTTAGGAGGAGACGTTAGGCCTAAGTGTTTTTTTGGAGCACACACTAGGCCTCTAGCACTAATCATGCCTCACCCATGTAGGCTATGTTATGTAATTAGCTTACCCTGTGTTAGCGACCTTAAAATGCTTAGTTTAGCGCTGTGCTTAATCCTGAGGCCACCTCTGTGCTTTTGACAATGTTCTCAAACAGTGTTACAGATTTGGAAACTAAGCAATCAATTCCTAGTGATTGAGTTTTTGTTTCCTATCTCAACATCTTATTTTCGTCCATTTGCATTAAGCATTTTGTGAGTTGGTCCCCTTCGCATTCTCAGCGCCATATATTTTCACCAAGAGGAAAGGAACTACTAAGGTTATTTCATATTCTCAGCTCCAGGTTGGCCTTGATCTGATCCATGGCTGTAGAAAGTCCGGTAATACAGCACACAGTCCGGTTGTTGGGTCCAAAGACTGAGACAGTGCTACCCACTGACTATAGCACTGGTGAACAATGCCGGCCTGTATATAGTTTGAATTATAGATGCATTATGCATTCACAGTAGCTGTTCGGAAAAAAACGTCCTTTTGTATTTTGAACCCAGTCAACTCAACTGTAGGTTGATACAGATCAGCAGTGTTAGTGGTGGGCTAGCCCTGCATCTTTGTTTCAGTGGCTTACCATCCTGTCTGATACGATCTGCTGAGTCTCTGCTGCTCTCTCTGCTGTAGTTTCACCACACCCTCTTCAGTGCTGGCCCATTGGGACGGTCTGTCTGACCCCGTCTAGGCCTTGTGTTGCCCTTTCACCCTGGAATGGGCAGGTCGAGGAAAATCGGGTTTCTGCAGTTAGCCCATTGTCCAGTGACCTAGGCTATATTGAATTTAGTCATTGAGCAGTATGGGAGAAATTCATCAAGACAACCAACGTTTTCTCCTCTTGAAAAAACGTAAAACCCATGAGACGAGTAGCATTGACGCAAATGACAACAACATTTCAGAAAGTCAAGTGTTGTGTGGAATTACTCATGACCTTTTAGATGGTCAGATTCAACCTTTCCACATAGCCACAGATTCCAGTGCAGTAGGCTGTGTGCCTTAGGATCTTAGTGTCGTCAACAGTTTCATCACTGACGGAACTTTGCGATGACAGAACACGGAAGCAGAACCACGCACTGATTACCATCATGCAAACGTCAAAGCACTGAAGTCATCACGCCACGCCGCTGACACTGTCTTTCTTCAGTTTTCACTGCTCTGTTTTCCCCAGTGCTGGTCTGATTAGGCTACTTTCTAAAAGTAGGCCTATGTTTTTGTTGGTGATTGTTAGTGGCGCGTGAGGCGCGGTCGGAGGTGAAGTGTTTTGTCTGGTCTTTCTACTGCTGTTGTTGCGTAACTTGGTCAATTATTGGCCTCATCTGTGCGACATGTGGAGTAGCTTGTTGACTGCGGAGTTTTTATGACTGCTAATGTACGTCATGGGTGCTGTGTCAAAAGGGCAGTATCCAGGAGGAGCAAAGGTCTCCTCCAGGCTTTCAAGAGGTCAGCTGGTGGTCATTTGCTGTTTCTTGTGAACACCTATTGACCCTGAGTTAGCTGTAGTTTTAGACCTGTGTGTGTATATGAATAGTGTCCTGTTCCTCTAGTTTAATTTAGACCAGCACAAAGGGCCAAGGAGTGAGATTCAGCTCAATTATTCAACCCCCGTCTTTGAAAGTGTGAAATCCCTGTGTGAAACAAATCTAGGGCTCTGACACTTGACTCTAGGTTCTTACCTTAGACTGTTTGGAATGGGAATAGTGTGATGTGAATGAGGGGTGGAATCTCAGTCATCAGGATAACTGGATAGCCTGCACTTCTGCCATTGACACTGAAGGGACAGGATGAGTAGGAGTTGACAAATGAGCTCAGGTCCAGCTCAACCCAGTGACCAAATGCAGTTACTTTTTTCCCTTGAAAAATGTATATGAGCCATACTCGCAGTTCGGTGTTACAATGACTCCTGTTGGCGAAGTGTTTACACTCACCTGTGACAGATTGAAAGGAACTCTTTCTAGTGTGGCTGCTTTGTTCCCAGTGGCTTGTAAGATGCTCTGAAAAGGAAAAGGGCTCTGTCTTTTTTGTTTTCTGAAGTGTTGTGTCATTACCTTGCTCTCTTGTACAGCATGAACCACTTTTATGTACCTGCCACACCTTTTATGTCTTAACTGATGGCACATGCTAAAAATAGGCTGTATGCAAACAAGGCCTTTAATGCTCCTACAATGAGTGGCACATTTTTTTAGTATGACTATTTTTTCATGTGGATGACTTTGACCTTTTCAACCTAAAGCAATATCAAGGCTTTGATTGAGACCGATTGACCGTGCTGCTCCCTTTCTTGCCCTCAGGATGTGAAGCTTTCTGCCGAAGTGGAGCCGTTCATCCCTCAGAAGAAAGGTCTTGATTCTGCCCTAGTCACCATGAGCATGTCCGGAGAGGGTGGAGGGGGTGGTGGAGGCAGTGGGGTCGAACCCACTCCCATCCCCAGCTACCTCATCACCTGCTATCCCTTCGTCCAGGAGAACCAGCCCAACAGGTAGCCCTCAAATTCTGGCCACAAACAACACTCAGTTCAGTTTCAAGCACTGCACTTTTGTTGGGCTTATAGCTTTTATTGATTGTAGTATGTAGCAGAATATGTTCATTTTGTGTTAATGTTTTTCTGCATTAATTCTGCCTTGACATGGTTGTAAAGGACGAACATAGAGGGGAAATCATCTGCACGTCAGCTGGTGGGATCATGGAAAGCAGACAGCCGTAGGAAAACAGATGTCATGCTTAGTCAAATCTCCTCAGAGGAGCCTCACAGTTCCTATAAGGGCTCAGTCCCCAGCATCAACAAACTCAAACTTTCTCAAGAGAGCTCTTATTTCCACTATAAAGTCATAAGTAAACATATTCCTTTTCATTCACGAGCTCCGGAGCACAAACTTGATTGTGTTTGTTTTGTTTTTTGAGCTTTCACAATGTAGATTGCCATCAGAGGAATCCAATAGTTTACTTGGAAACTGTGGGCTCCTGTTGTAGTTTATTATGTCAAGCCTCTGGGCTCCCCGGCGGAGAGAGGAGCACAGTCTGCGGTCGTCTGCACTCTCGGTGGGACGTGTTATATCCTGAGCACATCCGCCCTCCCCTTTCCTTCCTCTCCAGTTTGAATACCAGGAAATGCCCACTTTAGAACCCCTAGCTGTGAAAATGTCTGCTGGATTTTTATCAGTGCAGTGGCACGTTATCTGGCCCAGAAAGCCAGCACTGTGTAAAGTCATTGACCATGATGCAGTTTTGAATGATTATCTGATGCAACGATAATTCTACTCCGAAGACAGCATGGGTGCCTCATCTGTTTTTCTTATATGAAGATATGAACTTTATAGGAAGTGTTTAAAGGGTGGTTTGCCACGGAATTGCCACTGATGAAGAACTAGGCCAGGAGCCTAAACATGTGAATAGCAATTGCGGTTCCTAAGAGCAGAAATGTTCATATATGTTCGAGCTCATATGCGCGGTCATAAGTATTTGTGTACACACACACGTCTGATTCAGCCCATTGACCTCCTGCTTGACTCTCTCGTATGCTTCCAGGCAGCTCCCTATGTACAGCAGTGACATGCGCTGGCAGCAGCAGCCCAACCCCAGCCCTACGGGGGGGCCTTACCTGGCCTACCCCATCCTGTCCTCCCCGCAGCCCCCCGTCTCCAACGACTACGCCTACTACCAGATCATGCAGGCCCCGTGCCCCCCCATGATGGGCTTCTACCAGCCTTTCCCCACCCCCTATGGAGGGCCGGTCCAGCCCGGCGTGGTCAATCCTGTCTCCACCGACTGCAACGAGCGCATCCCGCCCCCCAACCAGCCGTTTGGGGTGGCCAACCAGAGAGGGAGGGGCTTGACCCGATCCACTGCCCCGCCTAAGGTAAGACCCAACAATGCATTAGAAATGAGATGGCACGTGAAAGATAGAAGTAGCATGAGGCTCTGTACATGGCGAAGTGCCTTGACCAGGCTTGCTCTTTGTGTTTAGCCACAGCCCATGCTTCAGCCCATGCTTCAGCCCATGCTTCAGCCCATGCGAGCGAAGAGAATGCCCCCGCGCAGGGACGTGGCTGTGCAGAAGGAGGTGGGCGTGTCGGGCCCAGATGGCAGGCAGAAGACCGTGCTGCTAGTGGACGCTGCGCAGCAGACCGGTAGGAGACTGCTGACTCCAGCCTGCATGTCTAAGACCCCTAGTGTTCCACAGGAAATCTCTCCATAGCCATCTTGCCCTGAGATTCACTGGAGGCTTTTGTGAGGTGTCAGAAACTGACGTGAGATATAAAAGTCTCGATGTAGTGTGATGCAACATTGGAAATGCCAATTCTAGATTTCTGCTACTGGTAATAACAATTGGGCAGGTGGTTTCCTGCAGGCATGTACCATGATGAGGCACTTTTTAAGGTCTTAACAGTGGCCCTGTCACTTCCGGGTTCGGATAATGAGATGATACACTACACCATTGTGAGAGATGCACGCATGATGCATCCTGTAGAACCTGTGTCACTACAATCTCATGCAACTCTACAGAAATATGCCACCGGTTGTGCTTTGGAAAAGTAGCTGGTTTCAGGCTTAAGGTTTTTGCATCATTCACGTCATTTGAAGGAAGTGCCAAGCAGTTCTGGTAAAGTCCTCCTGCTGTTGACAGCGTGGTTAAGAGGAGGAGAAGTGAGTGGAAGAATGCGGTCCTGCCAGTCTGTGTTAAGTGTGGTGGGGAAACGATACTGACGATGCCCTGCTCTCTCTTCTCTTTGCAGATTTCCCTGGCGAGGCCAGCGGGCGGAATGTGCCAGAGTGTGCCAGCCCGCAGTCGTGGAAAAGCAAGCCCCGCCGCCGCCGACCCTCCCATCCGGCCGAGTCCTCCAGCGAGCAGGGTGCCAGCGAGGCGGATATCGACAGTGACAGCGGTTACTGCAGCCCCAAACACAACCAGGCTGCTGCCAGCGCTGCTGCTGCTGCTGCTGCCGCTGCTTCCTTACTCCCTGCCTCCCGACCCGGCGAGCCCCCTACTACCGCCCCATCGGTACTGCCCTCACCCCCATCACCATCATCACAGCAACCCACAGTAGATCACTCATACACATTCTCACACACTCACATACACACACTGACCTTTGATCCTAATCTGACATCTTGACCTCACATGGTTCATACAGACGACGCTAAGGGGCATCCAGTATACTTGTGGTTTGTGGGACAATATACCTAGGTGTTCCAATGGCTGGAGTAAAGTGTGAACATAGTGGTCCATATCTGGCTCTAGAAATGTGTCCTCTCAAGGGTAAAAGATAATGAAATGAGACCGGTGTTTACTTGTGTTTCTTAATCCCCCCTATTTGATTCACCAGATGAGCTCCGTATATATGCCAAGATCAGCATATTCTGATATGATTGAGAAATGCAAGCAAAGCTCATCAAATATGAATTCTTTGGTCTTCTGACATACAAAATGTGTGTAGATCATCACATTTGAATCACTCTGTGTTTTTATCCACAGGCTGTTGAAACTGGTGTGATGACAGGTAAGGCTTTTAAATTCACAGAAGTTTTGGTTTTAATAGAGGTTCTGTTTTGTAAGATTTAAAAAAGGCCTAAAAACTTATCTTTTTTCAAAAGCTTTCTGCTAATTATGTTCATTGTTGTTGTTTTATATGTATATGTAGCACTTTGAGATTTGTATGATGTAAAGTGCAATACAAACAAAATGTATTATTATTATTATTATTATTATTATTAAGTGGCACTCTTAAAGCTGTGTGTTTGTTTGACAGCTGTGAGCTGGGTGAATGTGGCCTCTCAGGCGGGCCAGAAGCCTTGGGGAGACAGAAACGCCCCCTTCCACAGACCAACCAAGCCCCCTGAGAAGAGGACCTACCCCCAAGTAAGAGACCACTGCATCTCACCACTGCTTTGGTCTGCAACTAGGGCACGTGGACCTTTCTTAAATATATATCTTAAATATATTTCTATAAATGTAATGTTATATATTAAATATTATTTATTAAATTATTTTTAAATTATAAATTATATATTATATATAAAAATAATATATTTCTATAAATATAATGTGAAGTATATGTAGTAACATGTATGCAAGGATGAAAAAAATCCTACAAGAAATGTTTAGAAAGTGTGATGTATGTCCATGAGCTGTCTCTCATGGATGTCAGCAACAGCAAGTTTGGTTTCCCTCTAAGTGTGTGTGTGTGTGTGTGTGTGTGTGTGTGTGTGTGTGTGTGTGTGTGTGTGTGTGTGTGTGTGTGTGTGTGTGTGTGTGTGTGTGTGTGTGTGTGTGTGTGTGTGTGTGTGTGTGTGTGTGTGTGTGTGTGTGTGTGTGTGTGTGTGTTCTGTTGAGGATCTCCAGGTGTGCTACCATGGCCATGCGTCCCCAATGGGAGCTGCCCCAGACAAGAGTGTGTGCGGACCAAAGAGGCTGCAGCAGGGCACAGTGCAGCCTGCACCTCAGATCCCAGGCACGGAGCAGTGCACCCCTGAGCCGCTCTACTTCGAGGTGAGAATAGGATCTATTTATAATCAGCCTGCCAAGATATCAGAGATGGATTATGTACAGTCACACACACATACAGAAATACACACACACACACACACATAATGTACAAAGGGCACTGCGCTGATTCCTTTAGAAGAACAATCAGAGCTGTTTTTGACTTCGGAAGCTTCTGGGTTCTCTTTGCTCGCATGGGCTGAAGCATGGGCTGAAGCATTGGCTGTGGCTAAACACAAAGAGCAAGCCTGGTGAAGGCACTTTGCCATGTACAGAGCCTCATGCTACTTCCTTCTTACACGTGCCATCTCATTTCTAATGCATTGTTGGTGTCTTTGTCTCATCTCCAGGATGAAGATGAGTTTCCTGAGCTGGCCAGTGGCGGGGCTCCTGTGCGGAATAAACCAGAACCGGTCCAGCCCAAGATGCCCAAAGGCCTGGTGAGTGTGACGGGTGCCATTAGGAGCAGCACACTGCTCCGGGTTAGTGTGCTTCACTGTGTGCTTCACTGTGTGTATCACTACCCTGGATGGGTAAAATGCAGAGATCGAATTCAGAGTGTGTGTGTGTGTGTCACTGTCTCTGCCATAACATAGTCACTAGTCACTAAGGCTCATTTCCATTTCCACAAAGAGACACAACACCACATTGTGTCTTACGGCCTGTGTCGTTCTTTTTTCAGCTGGAGAACCTGCTGGAGAACTCGCCCATCAACATTGTGCAGACGCCCATCCCAATCACCACTTCCGTCCCAAAGAGAGCCAAGAGCCAGAGGAAGAAGGCCCTCGCGGCAGCCCTGGCCACGGCCCAGGAGTACTCCGAGATCAGCATGGAGCAGAAGAAACTCCAGGTCAGCACTCGGCCTCTGACCTTTAATCACCAAACGCAAACATCATACTGAAGTAGTGTGGAAACTCAACAGGGGTGCAATGCTGCTGTAAAGAAGGGCAGCCTTCAGTTGATTAATGAATTACAGTGCTCTCTCAAGGAGGTTCTTGATGGTCAAATGCAAGGTCATCAAGTTTGAATGCATGTTATGTTCCTGTGTAAAGTACACCCTTGGTTACATTGACCTCAGACATTTGACCTCACAAATGACAGAGTTGACCCTCTCTCTGTGTGTCTCTCTGTGTGTCTCTCTGTGTGTCTCTGTGTGTGTGTGTGTGTGTGTGTGTGTGTGTGTGTGTGTGTGTGTGTGTGTGTGTGTGTGTGTGTGTGTGTGTGTGTGTGTGTGTGTGTGTGTGTGTGTGTGTGTGTGTGTGTGTGTGTGTGTGTGTGTGTGTGTGTGTGTGTGTGTGTGTGTGTGTGTGTGTGTGTGTGTGTGTGTGTGTGTGTGCTCTCTCCTTCTGTAGGATGCGATTACCAAGGCAGCAGGGAAGAAGAGCAAGACTCCTGTGCAGCTGGACCTTGGAGACATGCTGGCTGCTCTGGAGCGGCAGCAACAAGCCATGAAGGCACGGCAGCTCACCAACACAAAGCCACTCTCCTACACAGGTACGCCAGCCAGCACCCACACACACACACACACACCCACACACACACACACACACACACACACACACACACACCAGGCCTGCCCCGGAGGCCTAATCTGGAGTCATGTGAAAGGCACTGATAGGCTGCACTGTGTTGCCTGTTAAAGTCTCTAGCATTGGACCTTCAAATGTGGCCTTGGTTAATGAGTTGGCAGCACTGTTTTTTGGGTTAGTGAGATTGACAAAGTTTCCTTTGTGTTTTGACCACCAGTTGGCACCACGACCCCCTTCCATGGCAAGGAACCAGCTGGCAAGCCTGCAGTGGTGAAAGGCCAGGCCTACGCGGCCCCCCACAACATTCTGGACTCCACCGCCCCGCGGATCAAGAGGGGGAAGGAACGGGAACTCCCAAAGGTCAAGAGGCCAACTGCCCTCAAGAAGGTAACAAACCCTATGACCATAGCCGGTCAAAGGCAAATCATGGCAAATTTGAGGTCGGTGTTGCCACGCGAAGCCAGACGTTTATTCTGACAAGATGAAGGTTTTGATAGTAGAAATTCAGTTTACAAACCTCATTATCCAAACTTTCATAACTTTTAACTTTTGTCGACTTGTCTCACCAAACCTGCCTCTGATTTGTCCCCAGATTATTCTGAAGGAGAGGGAGGTGAGGAAGGGCCGCTTCTCCGTGGACCAGAATGCCACCAGTCCTGAAGAGCAGGGCGATGATGACCTTCACTTCACAGACGACCTCACTCAAACTCAGGACGGCGTCTCCCAGGAGGGTGAGTGCTCCTGCACTGCCAGTCAACTTGAATGGCTCTATATGGGACTTCTATTTTGACAGTCATTTGGAAAGTCATTTGGTCTGCTCTCACACTAGCCTTGCTTCCTGTTGCTTTTGCAGAGAATGGCCTGAGCATGCCAAGCGACGCCTCCCTGTCGCCAGCCAGTCAGAACTCGCCGTACAGCATCACGCCGGTATCCCAGGGTTCCCCTGCCAGCTCTGGCATTGGCAGCCCCATGGCCTCCGCCATCACCAAGATCCACAGCCGCAGATTCAGAGAGTGAGTCAGACAGCCTCTGGCCTCCAGCCCCACTGATCAGCACAGCTACTAAACCCCTCAGAAAGAGAGGGCGCTAGTTACCCCCTCATACAGTCGCTCTGAATACCTCAGAACAAGTCTGTCTGCCTGGCCTTATTACTTTGCTACATGACGTCTTGTTCCGTTTGAGCTCATCAGAAAGATGATTGTTCGGATCTTCAGCAGTCGTGGCCCTGGAGTGGCGTGTCTGTCCACCTCTCTGTCGTCGCTAACGAGTTCTTTTTTTAAAAGTGTCCGCACACACACAGCGATGAATAGTGCAGTGTGCGGCGCATCGACGGGGTCCTGCACTCCGCAGCACAATGTATGCCACGCTTTACAAACCTCGCTTTGTCTCCCAAAAATGTCTGCCGCAGTGAGCCCATTGTGCTGGCCCGGGCCTCGAGCACACAGCTCCTGCGCTTGAACAATGGCGGGCCGCCCACCACCGCGGCTCAGGCCCCTCAGGCTGCGGACGCCTCACGCCTTGCAGAGCAGGATTAAGATAACTGAGCTGGGCATGAGTAAATGATGTCCTCCGTTCGCCACATGCTTACCAAACTGACAGCTGCTTAGGGAAATGAATAGATTTTTAAAATACCAATGCTAATTTTTTTTTTTTTAATATATCCACAAATATAACAAAATTACAATCAGTTTGGGATAGGGAGTCTGCAGGCTGTGAGGTAATTTAGTGTTTTGGGGCTTTCTGTTAGACCAGTGGTTCTTAACCTGGGTCACTCAGGGGTTCGGCAGGGGTCAAGACACACACAGTATAGCCCGGTTCACACTAGCAATGTCGGGCCGTTTTATACATACCTACGTTTGAAGAAATCATATTTTATTTTTCAAATTACGAAGGGTTCGGTGAATGCACTGATGAAGCTTACAGGGTTCAGTACCTCCAATAAGTTAAGAACCACTGTGTTAGACCATGACCCCTCAACATGATCTAACTTCTCCAGGTACTGCAACCAGGTGCTGAACAAGGAGATCGACGAGAGCGTGACCATGCTGCTGCAGGAGCTAGTCCGCTTCCAGGAGCGGGTCTACCAGAAGGACCCCACCAAGGCCAAGGCCAAGAGGCGTCTGGTGATGGGGCTCAGGGAGGTCACCAAGCACATGAAGCTGCAGAAGATCAAATGTGTCATCATCTCCCCCAACTGCGAGAAGATCCAGTCCAAAGGTTGGTCTCACCCATATTGCTGCAGCTGTATCAAATGACAAAAACAAAAAAAAAGATGGCAGCTCTTCATCTGGCTATGATACAGCTCTTTTTTTGTCCCCAGGGGTTTTATGGGTTTATTCATTGGCTTCTAACAAAGATGTATTGAAAACAACAATAAACAACCCAGGGTTTTGCTCAGAATTTTAGAAATGAACAAATTCCTTGTCTTTATGATATCTAATTGGGACAGTACTTCAGAGTATTATTAGTAGAAACTTTTAACGTGTACACAGAATAAATTGAAGAAAGATAAGGAACACGATCATTCTGATGGACACAAGAAACATTTCAAATACCTTCCACAAGATGGCAGTGTGCTCCATTAAATAAAATACTGTAGCCAAGACAGCTGCCCTGTGTCTGGAAAAATATTCAGAAACCTATTAATGTCTACGATGTGTTGAAACAGGGGGTCTGGATGAAGCTCTGTACAATGTCATTGCGATGGCGAGAGAGCAGGAGATTCCCTTTGTGTTTGCTTTGGGCCGGAAAGCACTGGGTCGCTGTGTCAACAAGCTGGTCCCCGTCAGTGTTGTAGGCATCTTCAACTTCTCTGGAGCAGAGGTATCTATGAAACGTGCTCACACACACACACACACACACACACACTCTCGCTCTCTCTCGCTCTCTCTCGCTGTCTCTCTGTAACCCTTCTCTGGAGCAAGAGGTATCTATGAATCTCTCTCTCTCTCTCTCTCTCTCTCTCTCTCTCTCTCTCTCTCTCTCTCTCTCTCTCTCACACTCTATATCTCTCTCTCTCTAACCCTATTACCCTCTTTGACCCCCCCCGTATATGTGTGTGTGTGTGTGTGTGTGTGTGTGTGTGTGTGCTTTCTGAGACTCATGTCTTTGATCAGACTGAAGTGCTGGATGACTGGTTCATCTTTACATTCTCTTCCCTTTGGCTCTGCGTCCTCAGAGTTTGTTCAACCAGCTGGTGTCTCTGACGGACGACGCCAGGAAGGCCTACAAGGACATGGTGTCGTCCCTGGAGCAGGAGCAGGCGGAGGAGGCCATGAAGAACATCAAGAAGGTCCCGCACCACATGGGCCACTCGCGGAACCCGTCCGCCGCCAGTGCCATCTCCTTCTGCAGCGTCATCTCCGAGCCCATCTCTGAGGTCAACGAGAAGGAATACGGTGAGACTTTGATTTGGAACGACAGTGGTACAGGAGGTGGTACAGGAGGTAGAGAAGTGGTTTAGTAATCAGGAGGTCCTTGAGCAAGACACTGAACCCCTCCTTGCTCCTGATGTGCAGTGTGCCATCAGTGTAAATGTAAAATGTGTATACATCCTTGTAAGTTGCTTTGGATAAAAGCGTCTGCTAAATGACTAAATGTAAATAGACTAGATGGATTGCACTTCTGTGTATTGGCATAGAGGGGAGATTTTGATATGGATAGTATGATAGATATTTGCTCCGGTACTAAGTGCTTATCTTGAGATTCTTCTATAATTAAGGCAATTGATGTGTCTATCTGGTATTCCCTAGAAACCAACTGGAGGAACATGGTGGAGTCGTCTGATGCGCTAGAGCCCATGGAGAGTGAGGCGAGCAGCAAGTCCACAATCAGCACGTCTGCCCCTAAAGAGGAAGAGGGGAAGACGGCGACCAGTGCTAGCTCAAGTGCTAGCGCCAGTGCTAGCTCGAGTGCCAACACCAGCGCTAGTGCCAGCACCAGCGCCAGCACCAGCGTTACCTCCGTGCCCTCAACGTCCCAGACCAGCCTCCGAACAGGAGCACCCTCCGTGTCAGGCAAGGAGGAAGGAGGCAAGACGGACGACCGCCTGGAGTGGGCCTCCCAGCAGAGCACGGAGACGGGGTCTCTGGACGGCAGCTCCCGGGACCCCCTGGACTCCTCCATCACCAGCACCACCAGCACCCTGGTGCCGGGCATGCTGGAGGAGGCCGACGAGGAGGAGGAGGAAGAGGACGACTACACGCCCGAGCCCATCTCTGTGGAGGTGCCCTCCCTTAGCTGCAGCCGCATCGAGTCCTGGGTCTCCAAGACGCTGGAGAACCTGCAGCTGGGAAAGAGTCAGGAGAGCACGGAGGAGGAGGAGGACGATGAAGAGGAGGAGGAGGAGGAGGAAGGTGCGGCGAGTGAGGAGGACCTGGACTCCTCTGACCTTGTGGAGCCAGGGCTGGGCGACAAAGAGGCGCAGGAGCCCAAAAAGGTTCTGGGCTGATGGACCGAGTTCCTCTTCCTCTTCCTCTTCATCTTCATTTGTACCTCCTCATACCCTCCAACTCTTCCCAGCATCCTCTCCTTTTCTCACCTGTCAAGCAACCAGCAGCTCCACAGCCTCGAAAAGCAAACCTAACATTATCTCAGGAAATCGACCAACCTACAGTATGAAACCAAACATACTCACACACACACACACACACACACACACACACTCTCTCACACACACTCTCACACACACTCTCACACACACACATACTCCCACACACACACACACACACACACCCTCTCACACACACACACACCCTCTCACACACACACATACTCTCACACACACACACACACACACATACTCTCACACACACACACACACACACATACTCACACACACACACACACACACACACACACACACACACACACTCTCACACAATGCTGAGATGTAGCTGGAGAGCTGAATAGGGACCTTAGTCCACATCTCCAACACCCTCATACTTGAATTACCTTGCGCTGACTGACTCCTTTCAGTGAGGTCTTTCAAAGGGAATCGCGAGTCCCTCAAGACCCCCTTTACCAGTTTACTAGTTGGACGTAATCCTTAGTATTGCACCGGGAATGATCGGTTGCTGTCTTGAAGGGACTCCATGATGGAGGTCCAGTTCAGTGGCCCAGGGATGGAGCATCATGCTTCTCCGGTCTCTTGATCTGTCTTCATCAGAAATGGTGGGTTGTTAGCCATGTTGGGGGAACACGGGCTTCATTTGAGAATGTATTTGTTCTCACCCAGCCAGTGGCTCTTTAGGTGATTTAGTTGCTGTGTTCACCTATTCATTTATTCACTCATGGTTGTGTTTCCTGTTAGACAGATTTAGGGACGACCCGTTTTCGTTTAAACAGGGAATAGAGATGAATAAGGCTTCCCTTCCACTAATTAAAACCCCCATTAAAATGGGCTCTGTGATAGAACTGTTTGACTCAAATATGTGCGAGTCATTACTTTCAAAATCATAGTTCTATCTTGGTGAATCTTGTAAACCTTTCACAATTCAAAACTATTATTTTATATAATTTTTTTTCGTTGGTTTTATCTCAAATAATGTCTGTTTGTGTGACAATGGTTTGAGGTTGATAATATAAACTAATGAAAACTTAATCCAGAACAAATGTCTTGATTGTACATACCATGTATAGGTTGTTATAATAGTTAATCTGTTGTATTTATCTTGCGTGGTTAACAAGCTATCTGGGGATGTTTTCTGTGTGCTTTGTTGCTTGTTCATAATCCCTCTTCGCTGGTTTATTTCTCCTGGTCATGGTACGGAGTCACGATTCTGTGGCCTCACCTTTGGCAAACATATTGGCCTTGTAAACTGGCATTATAGATGGGCATCTCACCAAATAGGATGTGGGCAGTGTATAAATGATGATAAATGTTTATTCTAGCAGCGCCTCTTGATTTGAGTGGTTGCTGCATGCAGACAGCGGGACTGGACCAAGACTGGGGTGGCATGTGTGGGGAAACTAGTGTTCTGTGTGTGTCGGTAGGGCCCTCTTCCCAGCACCCCTTGAAGCTGCAGCTCTGCCCAGGACACCCCAGGCTCCTCTGTAGGCCCCCCCCCCCCTGCTCCTCTTCTCTTTTCTCTCCTTCTCTATCCTCTTCTTGTTTCTTCTCACCACTGATCCATCTTTCTTTCCACACGTCTGCAATCCTGTCTCCTCAGGTCCACATTTGTTGTTCATTTTGTTTGTTAATTTTGAGTTATTTCTCCTTGTTTAAGCTGCCACTACGCCTGGATAACTCTGCCACAGCTGTGCATTTCTAGCACCGTTTTACCAAACGTCTCCATTGTATTGTAATATCAGCGTTTCAAACGGCTTTGGTAGAAACGTGGCAGAGTTAAGCATGTATTTTGGCCGGCTGTCTTTGATGCATTTCTCTCTCTTTTTTTGTGTGTTTTTGAATGTAAGTATTATAATGGACTTGGAATACAAAGCAATGGTGTTAAGCTAGTTAAGTAACAGAATCAGTCATTGTAACCCATCTAGCTTGTGAAAAATTGCGCAACCAATCCTTTGAGGAATAAAAAAAGGAGGGGTAAAAAAAATTGAATGATCAGGATTAAGTGTTGTGTTTTAAATGAGTTCATCACCATGTTTGAAATTTACTTTGGTTGAACTTCCAAATTGTATGACTATGAATGAAATGTTCAGACATATATTTCATCATGTTCAGGCATAATGGCAAACGCTCCCATATGAACAGTCTAGTTAAGTATTGTGCAATACCATGGCTCTGGAACAGTTCAATGTTGTAGACATGCCAGTAATAAAGTGAAGGTCTTCTGTTTGATGAAAGGTACTGTGTGTGTTGTAGGCTTTTTGTCAACACTCCTCTACCCTTTTGTTACCATGTGTCTGAAGTAATGAAAGCAAATGTGTTCTTTGCACTATGTACATAATAGCAAACAACCTCTTGTAACTAATGTGAAAAAAAGTACCTTTTTCAGTGTGTGGCTGTTCTTTATATTACTATTTAAGAGTTGCTCTTTAAAACTGTACAGCACTAGTAACATGTAGAAGCCTCGCATACCTAATTGTAACTATCTTAACTATCTGACTTAACGTTAATGATAATAAAATGTTGTTTAAAAAAAACGATACAGTGTCATGTGTGTTTCTCAAAGTAGTTTTGGTATATAGGCCTACATTGTATTTTGTCATGTAGGCTTAGGTCATTTAAAAAAAAATAATAATAATAATTTAAACCATCTTCCTGCCTAATCCTTGCTGCTGCGTAGGCCTAATAGAAAGCACAGTATTGTTCAGCTCATGTTCGAGTTGGCATCTCCTAAAACATTTGTAAATTAGTTTGCTACATCTGGGGTTCTTCAGTCTATAATAGGTGTTATGATGGGGACGTTCAGGGAGGATTAGATTTTCTGGATCTGATAGGACGAATATGCAAACAAACTGCCTCTGCCCTTCCGGTACAGTATCTCATATTTGAATGTTCAGGGGAAGTCTGTGGGCTAAAGACCAGTTATGGGTTGGTTAATGGTGAACATCATCCGGTCTTAATGTGCTTGCCTGTTAACGTTAATGCAACGTAAGCTTCATTACAAATTACGAAAGGCATCTTCTAATTTCATATTTTCTTTAAAACGGTATAGGAACATACCGGCTGAATTCTCTTGTGATTTTAAGCAGGGCTGTTTACGGAGGCTCTCGCTAATATTTTCGCTTCGATAGTTTGACAGAGTGCTTTAGGAAGCTGAATCAGGACGAAGATTGTGACTGGTCCATAAAAAGAACACGGACTTATAAAAAGCGCATTTGTAATTTCCCTGGAGAAAAATACTATATGTCTCAGTGTCCAAGGTAACGAGCACTCAGAGATGCTTTTCCCATCTAGTGTGTCTTTCCCAGTCACTAGCTTCCGTTTAATTCCCTCTGCCTTCACACCAAATCGGCTGAACGTTTGGCCAAACACAAGGGCATCGTTCACCTGTCCGTGTGATTGGCTGCCCTAAGATAGAAAACTGATTACAATACTAGAGAACGTTCAAATGGTTGCTGCTATGGTGGATGAGTCATTCGGCTTGTACGCGATTGGGCGATGGTTTTGCGGAGAAAAAAAAGCTCGGGGGACTGTCAGTCAATTAAAGGCATCTTCTCCCCCATTCACGCGTTTCTCAGCATGCGCAGTACTGGAGAGCAACTCATTCATAAAAAAAGGAAACTTCATTCATGAAAACTGCGACAGCGCTCGCTGTAGCACCGCGGCGCAAAGAGGACCTTGACTCACATACACACGCGTACGCATTCTGCCAAGGAAGAGGTTTTATAGTGTGAGTGTCGGGACCTCTTTTTGCTATGGTGGCATTGCTGGGGAGCGGTAAACTAACCCGTCAGGGTGCTACAGGATAACATTGCCATCCTGAATATGGCTGTGCCCCACGGAGGTGAGTGAAATCAGTCAGAAAGTAGCCTACTAGTTCATTGCATTACTATAGATTATGGTTTTTGATAGTACTCTGGTATACATCCTGGTAAATTCATGTCAATGCAAACATGACTTATTTGTACAACCTTTACCGTCATCTGGATTTGTGAATTGAAGGGCATAGGTCAGTTGTTGACTGTGAAAATAATGTTAGTGTTTCTTTCCTGTGTGTTTTAGTGAAAGGGTTAACCCAAGCATGATCTGGCAGGGCAGAGCATACTGCTTGCGCATTTTCAGCCGCTACTCTGTGTGTGCCATTACTTCCTCCCTCTCTGTGCAGGTCGTCCAGCCCTTGGCGAGTGTGTGAGTGTTTGTCCAACTTCGACGGCTCCCTCCCTCTGCCCTCTGTGGCTATGAAAGAGTCCAACTTGCCCAAAGTCTGTGCAAACGCTGGTCTCTTCGCTCAGAGAGGCATGCTGTACCGATCCAAGTACAGCCGCCTCCGCAACGACTCGGTCACCTCGCTGGAGGACAGCCCTCAGGGCAGCAGCGGACCCCTGAAAGTCGGCACCAACGGCCCCTGCGTGGCCCCCGACCCACCCGGTAGCCTGGCCCTCCTGGACCCAGTGGCGCCTCCCCCACAGGAGGGGAGCTCGTCCACCCTGTGCGCCTTCATTCCCCGGATGGCCAACATCAAGATCTCCAGCCCAGCCTCGCTGCTGCGGCTGCGGGCGCTAAGTCCCAGGCTGAGCCCCCGGAACCAGCCCGCACCTGCATCCGACTGCTGTCCTGGCACCACCGGTCATCACGGCATGTCCTGTCCTTTGGCACGCAACCCGGTGTGTGTGTCATCTTCCTGCAAGGCCAACATGGAGATCGACTGGTGCAGACTGGACCAGCCAGACTGCGGAGTGTCTTTCAAAATCAAGGTACGAGTCTGAAATCACCTTCAGCTTGAACGTGGGATGTATAGTGTGTAGATGATCAAGGAGCCATTTTGCTGAATGAAAACAGATCAAAGCTGTTTGTGATTGATGCCTCAGGAGCAGCAATACAAAGCTATACATACATCTTATAGAATCTGTATGGCTCATTAAGTTTCAAATGAATCAGCTGGCCGGTGGAGCTAAGTGAAGACTAGATAAGTGTTTTGTCACCTCCACAGAAAATCTTCTAGGGCTTAGCACACGCGTAATGCATTATTACATATCAAATACGACTCAAAATGGATACTTTCTTTCACCACTATAACATTTAAAATATACATGGGGCATATTCTTCCATTTTTCACATGGCAGAAAGGAGTCTTAACACTGTGAGTGGTGGAGTGGGTGTGACATTCTTGGAGCTTTGACTCTTTGCCCTTGTGCTTGACCATTATTTATCACTAATTATAAAATCCATAGAAACTGTGTCACATCGACACCTCATGATACACACATCTTAAGCATCTATGAGACGATACAACATAACACACGTCAGTCATCCTTAATCTTGCACTGTATTCTTCGGCTACCACAAAGCCTGAGATTCTGAGTTGATGTTAAATGGTGAGGAAGGGTGCTTATGCACTCTCAAGTTATACAGCATCCTCTGCAGGCAAACCACTATCAAATCTCATTCATATCTGGCACAGTGACCAGATTACTGTGCCATGGGCTGCGGTTGTAGTCGTCACGGCATATATTTCTCAATGGATACTGCGCCACTACCCCACTTTTCATGGGTCCTTAACCTGTCTCCGGTTAGAGCGCAGCTGCCTGACTGTCTGTGGGGAACAAAGCCACAAGCAAGAGGACGTACTGACTGGTTTGTCGTTTTAACCAGTCGTCCTTTGATATGGCCCGTCATGACCAAAGACTACTGGAGTTACGGTGTGGGAGCCAGTGAGTGTTGCTGTCCCTTTGTTTGTTGCAGGAGGAAACTGGGAGCGTTTGATGCCACATGCCCAGTACGACGCTAGATAGGTGCTTTATGCAATCTCTTCCCAAAGGCATAAGCTTATATAACCTCTCTGTGTGCTCAAGCCCATTCATATGCCTTCATCACCCCTGCTGCTCCGCTTTGAACTCCAATAAGCAAATTACACACACACACACACAGAGACACACACACAAAACACACTTGTATAAAGCTTATGAGGTCTTACACACGCATGAATATACACGTGTTCTCTCATACAAAGATACATCCACACACGCACACACACACACACACACACACACACACACAGACACACTCACAAACACACAGAGTCATGTTTGCCCTCAGAAGTTGAATTGACCCCTGAACTACCAAAAGTCAACAGAGCCCATTTTTCCTTCGACCCAGCTGTAGCACCAGAGTGCCTGCATGCCGAGGAGCAGAGTGAGAGGAGAGGAGAGGAATAGAAGCGCCTGGGAGATGAATGAATGTGCGCACACACATAGCACACCCCCACACTCACACTCACACCCCCGCCCACCCCCTCCCTCACAGACGCGCAGTGCTTCCTGTACTCGCAGGAATGACTCATCCTCTCTCTCTCTCTCACGCTCTGTCTTCCTCTGTTTCCTTTTGGATGGGGGGGGGGGGGGGGGGGGGGGGGGGGGGTTTCATGGCTGGGAAGCACAGAGACAGGGATGTGAATTCAAAGATGTTGCCCTGGATGGCTAGGCAGTTTGGGGAACAGCTGGCTAAAAGGTCTGCTGGTCAGGAGACAGAGCTACAGACATTACAGCAGCTTCCCTCGTCATCCCAACTTCTCTCTGCTCGCACCTAAAGCTGGAGTAGTAACCTGTGTGATCATGTAGCATGGGGCAGGTTTCGATGCACGTCACAGTTTTTGCAAATCTGCTGTCGTCACTGGCACTACCCAGCGCCGCCCAGTCTGTTCCATAGCTACTGATTGCTGATAGTACCACAATTTGTTCATTTCATTAAACGATAGCATTAAGCATTGTCGTAAATGTAAAGAAAAGAAGATGTGAATAGGTAGCAGAGGGGTAAAAAGGACGTGTTTCATGATGTGACCGGGAGACGTGACTGGAGTGGTTGACCATTAAGCTCCACACACATGTTCTTCGCTGGGCTTCAAAGAGAATAAGAGAGAGGTGAGAGTCCAGGCTCAGAGGACCACACTGACAGGCGCGCGCCGGCTGGTGCTGCATTGATTTCCTTTGGCCTCCCCGCTCCGGAGCCGGGGAGCGGCGGTGGACTCGCTCATCCTGGCGTAAGCCTGGCCGGGTGAGTCACCTGCCCCTGTGCCGGCTGGGCCTTATAGCAGCTCTGCTGGAGGAATATAAACACGTCTGCGTATCCTGCCTGCCTGCTTGCCTGCCTGCCTGCCTGCCTGCCTGCCTGCCTGCCTGCCTGCCTGCCTGCCTGCCTGCCTACCTGCCTGCCTGCCTGCCTGCCTGCCTGCTTGCCTGCCTGCCTGCCTGCCTGCCTGCCTGCGCATCCTGCTTGCCGGACTGCGTAGGTGGATTCCGCTCCTTACAGGAGTGGAGCGCTACCCCTCCCCCACTACACGCTACACACCCGCCCACACACACCAGCGCATTCAAACACATATACGTATACATATATGTAACATGGTCTCACACTTCAATGTGGAGGATCAAAACTATGCAGACATTGCATTATTATGCCTTTATATACTACAGGCTATCCAAACATGCTGTTGTCAATCACAGTGATTTAACATGAAAAACTCTTCAGAGCCACGGTTGATTATGGTCTCTGATCCTCCGATTGTAACATCCCTCCACTGTTTAATGTTGACACATGAAGGATAATCCATCCTATTGCATAGGAATACATAGAGCAAAAATTGTATTATTGTCTTATATAACGTCTGTTTCACAATGAAATAAATATTATACTTATACTTATATTCCCTAAATGTCACTTGGACATGGCTGCTTGTTAATCCATGTTAAATGTACTACATTTTCAGTAATGTTTCAGCTTCCTTTCCCCCAATGTGCTGTTGCGCTGCTTCAGGGGGTCAAGGTAGAGGTACTTGACAGATACGCCGAGGCCGTGCTCAGTGATGATCTTCCTCCCAGTAACTGTGTCTGTGCTGTTGTGTTTGTTTCCTGTAGTACATGGGCTGCTTGGAGGTGATCCAGTCAATGAGAGCTCTGGACTTCGAAACAAGAACGCAAGTCACACGGTAAGAGTCTCGCTGTTGTGTGCATCCAGGCCGCCTGAGGTTCAGCCATATAAGCACTGAGATAGGCCCTCTTCTCTGTGTGTGTGTGTGTGTGTGTGTGTGTGTGTGTGTGTGTGTGTGTGTGTGTGTGTGTGTGTGTGTGTGTCTGTGTGTGTGTCTGTCTGTCTGTCTGTCTGTCTGTCTGTCTGTCTGTCTGTCTGTCTGTGTGTGTGTGTGTGTGTGTGTGTGACGAGGGTGATGTGTTGAGATGAAAGTTAGCCATTAGTGGAGGCACAGTGAGGGCTGTGTTTGGATGGACATTATCAAGCCATTAGCGGCTAAACACATTAATCCATGCTGATGTCACAATACGCTGTGTGTGGGTTTTGCCCTGTCCAGGTTCATAGAAAGAGGTATTTGTGCTCGTTTGGGAAATGTTCTGCCATCAAAGTCACTTAAACCTCCGGCCTATACTAGACTCTTGATAGAAAAGGACAAAAGTGTAATCCACTCAGTACAGGATATGTTCTGGGCGGTCTGGTCTCTGTGTTTTTATGTCAACCGAATAACACTAAGAGATAGTCTTGGCCCTGGTCAAACAGAACAGCCTGTGTTCAGGCCATTGCTGCTGCGCAAAGAATGATGTGCTAGAAAATTCAATTTGGGCAAATTTCCTCCTAATGTTGCCTTGAATATTTAAAGAGGCTGAGAGACATCAATTGTAATTTGTTTCCAGGAGAAAAATACTTTGTTTGTCACTGCCATGACCAAAGGGAATCAGGGTGGTGCTTTTTTTTCTGGCAATGTATTCCTTTTTTTTAAAGCGGGGGACATAGATGCATAGCTTACTGAGGCTTCTGTGTAGCGCTTGATTAATTTTCATTAATCTATTAGCTCTGATGGAGGAAAACACAGGGCTGTATTCTCTACCCCCTGTGTGCTCTGTTAAATCTAATATTTCCAAGCACACTGGGCTTGGTTGTCTGTCTGGCCCAGCCAATGCTGTTCCTGTCCCATGGTGTCCCTGGAGGCTGAAGCCTCGGCCTCTGCTCTACCACAGCCTACCGGAGAGCGGAGAGCGTCGTGACTAAGCCGCAGCCCTCCCAGACCTGGGCTCGCCGGGCTGGGGCAGGCGTGGGAGTCGTTGGGCCTCTCGTACTCATCAGAGGATGTTAGCAGGCTTTGGGCTGGATGTGACCCCTCTGCCCTGAGTGGGCGAGTCCCCGGCAGAGGATGTCAGTCGGCCATTGATTTTTCTCCTCTCCCTCGCAGCCCCAACGCTCACAGGCCCTGAGATGCTCGTATTTGTTCTTTTTCTCTCTCTATCTCTCTCACTTTTTCTTTCTCTTACTCACTCACTCACTCACTCACTCACTCACTCTCTTTCTCTATTTTATCACGAGTTAGAGTTCATAAGCTACATGCATATGTCGTGAAAGGCAGTTTGTTTTACTTGTCAGATGTCTCCAGAATATTATTTATTCCACTTTTGATTTACCTACTCTCTAAAATCTAATAAGCACTGGAAATATTACATTTGAGTATTTAAGCCTGAAGTTGGATTGCACAATTTGATAATACATTTTATTTACTGAGATTAAAATGATCCATACTAGGACCAATTCCTATTATTCTCATTTTCATTAGACAGATGGCTTCTTCCTCATGACATTCACTAATGGCTAACTTTCATCTCAACCCATCACCCTCGTCACACACACACACACACACACACACACACACACACACACACACACACACACAAACAGTCACTTGGTTATCATGGTTCACCATGCAAATGTAGTTGCGATGCAGACTTGAGAATGGTTCCTGCCACCCAGCTAAAGTTATTATGTTTTAGACTTGAGAATGGTTCCTGCCACCCAGCTAAAGTTATTATGTTTTAGACTTGAGAATGGTTCCTGCCACCCAGCTAAAGTGATTACATTTTAGACTTGAGAACGGTTCCTGCCACCCAGCTAAAGTGATTACATTTTAGACTTGAGAACGGTTCCTGCCACCCAGCTAAAGTTATTATGTTTTAGACTTGAGAATGGTTCCTGCCACCCAGCTAAAGTGATTACATTTTAGACTTGAGAATGGTTCCTGCCACCCAGCTAAAGTGATTATGTTTTAGACCTCAGCGCATGGCTAACCCATCCCACAGCAGCCCTTTGACCATAAAGCCTGCTCCTTGTCCGCCTCCATAACGTTCTGTCATCCTCACCTAGCAGTGTGTGATAAATCTCCACATAATAACTTCAATTTTTTCCTTCCTGTCTGACTCACCGAGGGCGCTGTGCACGAGAGCAATTACAGAACACTGCCGTTTATGTGTCATCGTGGCTTTAATCAATGAAAACATCGCTTTAAGACAGGGAGGTGTCTGCTTAGAGCAAACAACACTATTTTTAATTAATCTGAAATGTGATGCCCATGAATGAATCAAAATGGCCCTCGCTGGGGGTTTTGTGTGCTCTGACTGTGTGTGTTGGGAGTGAGTACTAGCAGGTGAGGGGGGCATTACTGGAATCTTGAGCGCAGGGGAAGTGTGTCATGTCTGGTCTCGAGTAGTTGGGTTACTCTGCGTCTCCTGTGCCTTCTCTCCTCCCAGGGAAGCTATATGCCGGCTGTGTGAAAGTGTACAGGGGGCCAAGACAGCGCTAAAACGGCGAAAGGTATCTGTCTGCTTGTCTGTCTGTCTGTCTGTCTGTCTGTCTGTCTGTCTATCTCTCTAGTGGTGTATATCGGTGTATCTTTCTTTCTATTTCTTTCAACATACACAAATAAGCCCCAAACCATTTATCTACAGAGACAGATTGTACTGATTTTTTTTTTTTTAATCACATGGCATGACAGTGGTTCCCTTGATAAGTCTATTTCCAGTACAAAATTGCAGACTTTTATTATTTAAGTTCTAATTGCTTTCTTTTTTCATTTTCCTTTAAGCCCCCACGTAAAGGCCTGTCAACAATTCTGGGCAAGAGCAACCTGCAGTTTTCTGGAACAAACCTCAAGCTGAGTGTAACGATGAACAGTTTAAAATTAACCACTCTTGATTCTCTTCAGGTAAGAACACTGACGAACATTATGCTACCAGCATAAAAGAGTCCACTAGTGTGTAAAGAAGACACATTTGAGAGGTGATGTATAATGCCTCGGACAAGACTAGAATTAAATAACAATGTAGATGTTAAAATCAAGTGAAGTTGAAAAATCAAGATGAGTTTGATTTTGATGAAGTGTTTGTTTAATCCCTTTGAAATGGCACCATGGCATCATTTCATCCGCACTACACTACTGACCACTGTGCCATGCTGGACTCATGTATATTTCATGCTGGGCTGAGCCCCATTGTATGTCAGTGCCCCCAGCTACTGTAGGCTACTCAATGATTAACTTAGCAGTAGAGAGGTCTGACTGTAGCAGTGGTCCTACATAAGCTGTTTGGTTAAGTTTGAAGGTACTTGTACCCATATTTGCTTGTATGGGAAGTACTGACTAATTATTAAGTTAATCTGTTTTATCTCATGGTTTTGTTAAAAACTGGTAGTATTTTTTTTATCTAGTATTTTTTTTTTATAGCTACACAGCTGTGAGGTTGACATATTACTGATAAGAAACATAAAGATACAGACAACATAAAGAGATTCCTCAACTCAGGTTTTCATACATGTGGTGAAAAGGGCACATTATATTCCGGTATTTGAACCTATAGCTAAGCAGGCCTAACCATGAGCTGAACTGCCAAAGAGGACTGAAATGTTAATGTTGCTAATGCTAACGTTTAAATTGCCTAAATGAGTGACATTGACTAACTAAAAGGCCTTTAAGCAGTGAGTACAGCATGTGTATGATTTAACAAAAGAAATACTTAAGTCTCAAAGGGTAGTAGTTCTACAAATGTTTAAGTGACGAAGAGATATGTTTACATATCACCATGTCTGCTACAGTATGTGCAGCAGCAAGGGCCTTTTGGGCTTACTGTATTCTCTCAGGAGAAAAATGAAGCATCTTGTGGTTAAATTGCCACGTCTGCTTGCATTATCTGTGTTATTTATGTCAGTCATTCCTTACACACAGCATGTAAGGACATTTCATCTGTGGAGGGACCTTGTAAAAAGCAAGTCAAATGTTCTTCCAGTAAAATGCAATTTTTTACTTCCCCCCAGACTGTGGCCCACCATCCTATGCAGTCCATCTCATTTGCCTCCGGAGGAGACCCTGTAAGTTACTGTCCTTTTTTTGTCCTGCAGCAGACAGCTGACCGGATGGGGCCTTAAAATGTATGAATGACTAGAGTGTTGTCAATACAACATTCCCTGTGTTGCCGTTTAGCAGCACAGGATTTTTTATTTAGTTACTGTTTTTTTGGGGTTTGTTTGTTTTTGGCATGATGATTTCTACTGTGAGGTATGCCAAATTGTCCAGGGAACTCTCTGTAGCAGGAACTCTTTCATGAGACTGGGAACAGTCAGAGGATACTTTAGAGCCTCAGTGTGTTTAAACTCTCCTACCTCAGTCACAAACCCTAATCAAACCCTAATCCTAAAGGACCCTAACCCTAAAGGACATCATCAAAAGGCGTGTTAGCAGCATTCATTGGTATTTGGCTTCTGCTTCGAGAGCTTCAAACTGTACTGCAGTCCACTGGTGTTCTTCATTTAGCCCTAGAGGACAAAACCCCTCTTCCTGAGGAACAAATGGATTTTCTAATCATCCTAAGATTTCACATTGTGCAAATCTAAGAGCAAGCTGAACTTGAGATGTTCTGGAGAAACCCGATACCGACCGAGCACATGATATCAGGAGCGTTGTGGAAGACGGATGAACGAAGCTCAAGCGCTTCTAATCACCAGCCATAAAAGGGCTCCTCTATAATTCCCAGCCCTCTTTGAAACGACCCGCGTCCGTGCCGTCTGCTCTCATCTCGGCCACATTGCTGAGGAGCCACCCGTGCTGGGAGATACTGGGAAGTCCTTATCTGGGCATCAGCTCTTCCTGTTTCCTGCGCAGAGGGTGGCAGCGTGCAGTGTGGGAGCGCCTATGCCGCAGCACCTCATGAAAATATTTGTGAAAGGGCTTTTCCTGCGATAAGGCAGCGCTCATGAAGGAGCCGCACTGGAGCATGTGATGTAATGAAGGCAGGGGAAATAGAAGCGGCTTGATAAGCGGCGGCCTGATTTAATTAACGTGACAGTCTTCCTCCCCGGTGCCCAATCCACTTCCTGGTCTCTCATCCTGTAATCAACATTCTGCTACAGTGCATGAGACACAGACACACACACACACACTCTCACACACACACACACACACACACACACACACACACACACACACACACACACACACACACACACACACACACACATACACACACACACACACACACACAAATGCGTTTTCGAAGCACACACACAGAGAAAGACACACATGAAACACACACCACACACACACACACACACACACACACACACACACACACACATTCAAAAGCACGATGAACACAGTGTAATTCCATTAGTGCCATTGTAATTCCTCATCTGCGGGCAGTCATAAATGCAGAGGACAGTTTCCTGCCGGGCCACATGGTGTGTAATGCTTCCGTTTAGTTTCTCTGATGGCCACAGGTGATGGCACAGCTGGGCCTGGATGTGGGGCATGATTATGGCCTCTTAGATTTGTTATTATTATATTATTATAAGTATATCATTGATGTCATTTTACTCAGATTATTGTTTCCAGGGATATGTGAATTATGTCTGGTCAAAATGAAATGCAGTGAAGTCAGCCATTTGAATATGCGACCAGCAACTGTCTATGTTTGTTCCTTTTTTTAGGAGACTGCAGATTATGTTGCTTATGTTGCCAAAGATTCTGTCAATGAAAGAGGTAAGTTTTCAGCGTGTTTATGATGACTCTGCATTTGGGTATTGTTTTCCTAAAAGATTAAATCTAAGATTACTGAAATATAAGATCCATAGTTCCGCCAGTGTCTAACAGCATGCACACTCATTTTGCCAGCGTGTCACATACTGGAGTGTCCAGAGGGCCTGGCGCAAGAGGTGATCAACATAATCGGACAGGCGTTTGAAAAATGTTTCCGGCAGTTTCTGAGCAGTCCGCCTTCCCTCACGGTGGCTAAGGAAAGGTCAGTTCATTCTGAAGAGTGTCGCTCTGATTCCTTGGCTCCGTCCTGATTATTTCACCTTCATGACATCACACACAGACGCAACAGAAGTGAGTCAGCTCCATCAACCCCTCCCCTCCCCTCCCCTCCCTCTCCTCTTCCGCTGCTCCACTCAATCCTTCACTGGCACACCATACCCACCCACCCACCACCACCACCACCACCACCACCACAACCACCACCACCATCGCCTCATTGATCGAAGTAAAGAACATGAAGCTGAGATTATGATGAATGACCATGCGCTCTGTGGCAATCCATCATGTAGTCATTTGCAACAATTCCAGCATGGCACTACTCATATGTGTCATGTCCTCAAAAAAAAACTGAACAAAACAAAAATAAACCTCACTGTGATGTATTATACTGCATGGGCCAGAGTCACTTCACAGTTCTGTTGTCCATCTGTTTGGTCTATTTGTATTGTATGATTTTATACCGTTTGTAACAGTGCACTGTAGTCATGACAATAGTGTAATTTATAAAAAGGGCTATTATTCATCCAAACTGTGTGATTTAGCTAATGTTTGGATTGTCATGTAATTATGTTTCATAGTCTGTAAGTGATGCAGATTCACTATATAAGCATTTTCAAATGTCTGTTTGAGATGCGGGTAGAGCTTTGTTGACAAAGCTGGATGTCAGGAAACGATCAAAATTAAACGTTCTCATAACTACTTTCTTTTTTTTAAATGGATTTCATTTTTCAATGGAAGCCATTTAAACTATTATGTACTGTTTTTCTCCTTCAGTTTGCTCTCTGTCCACTGTAACCTTATTGTATTATGTATCTGGTATGTATCTTATCACCATCATCCATGCTGGTTTGTATGTTTGTTTATTTGTGTATGTCTTTGCCTCTGTCTATGGCACGCGTGCAGAGTGAATGCAAAGGAGTCCCACCGCGGCCTTGTGACGGTCAAAAGCCTCAGCCCAGAGTTCCCCGGCTCCCAGGGAGGCCACGACTACTACAACGAGGTCCTGGGCAAGCCACCGCCGCCGGGGGGGCTATTGGACATGCGTGTGGAGCTGGGCGAGCTGCGGGAGGAAGACGAGGGTCGAAGAAGGGTGAGGGCTCGCCCACTGCCTGATGCACAGATCTGGTTGGCAGGGCTGGAGCTGCCACTTCCTGTGTGACTCATCCTCTGTTGTTTTGTGTTGGCTTGCAGACGGGCTCCCCGCCGCTCAACGCGCTCTATGAGAACTGCCCTCTGCTGCCATCTGCAGGTAAGGGAGGGGAAATCATGCTTTTGCTGTTATAAATGAAATTATTTAAAGTGAAATATTTAAACACACACTACAGTGATTTTAATATAATACAATGGTTTAGTCATGAAAAAAAATATGCTCAGACACTTTCTACGTTGTCATTTGCATTGCTTCATACCTATCCCACTACTGTCATCCTTGAGAAAAGCACGTCTATAAATATGACGTGTTCTTGCGCTTGTGATGTGACTCAGAGCCGCTCGAGCAGATGGGGAGTGAGACGGAGGTGGAGGGTGGCCCGCTAGCGGAAGCGCCGTCGCTGCCAAGCGCATCCGTGCCCACCCACCATCCCTTGGCCGGAGAGGGCTGGTACCACGGCAAGCTGAGCCGGCGGGAGGCCGAGAGCCGTCTGGCCCGCAACGGCGACTTCCTGGTGCGGGAGAGCGGCTCCACGCCGGGCCAGTATGTGCTGAGTGGGCTGCAGGGGGACACGGCCAAGCACCTGCTGCTCATGGACCCGTCAGGAGCGGTAGGCCTCCGCCGGGCGCTTATTTACTACACACGACACCATACGCCACCCATGCAGCCATCTGGCCCTCTGTGAATAATGCACCGTCATCCCATGGCACAACCAGGATTCTCTTCTTTTACTGGCCCTCTTTGCAGTCATGACTCCCTCCCTTTAGTTAGTATTCTTATGTATTAGTTTACAGAGGAAATGTTGTGTGGCGATGAAATGACGGTTGTTGATTTCGAACCTTCTTTTAACCTTCTACATGTGAACCCTCTTTTCTGCTTGGCTCCCTCTCTTTAGTTAGTATTCTTATGTATTAGTCTACAGAGGTAATGTTCTTTTAACCTTCTACATGTGAACTCTCTTTTCTGCTTGGCTCTTTAAGGTGAGGACGAAGGATAATGTATTCCAAAGTGTGGGACATCTCATTCGGTATCACGTGGACAATCAGCAACCGATTGTGTCCATTGGAAGCGAGTTGTGCTTGAAGCAGCCTGTCTTGATGAAGCAGTAGCTGGACAGACGTCATGTACCCTGTGCCCGTACATTTATTTCTGCACTTTCTCTGTGGACCTCTTTCCACTTGCATGGCCATTATAGCTAAGGGAATAATCTACAGTGAACAGAAACTTTGGTCCCCATTCATGGACTCATTCAGCCATGGATTTTAACCACAAAGAGACTATTTTAGCTTATACAGATGTCTTAAAGCACATATATAATCATTTCATCAAAGCACAGCATAATGTAACTTGCTGTGTTTTGCTGAATTGATTTTCTTTCTGTTGTTTCTTTGATATGGTGCCTTGTTGTAATTATCAGACATATGATTGAATATTTTGTAACTAGATTTTTCTACTTTGTATTTTGATACATGTCACATCTCAAAAATGTGGTTCTCTTTAAGATGAACCTGAGCTGATAGATCGGTGTCTCTTTCGTATCATGAAGGTGAAGATTGGCAGCTTGAGCTATTTCAGTTTCATTTTGGTTAAACAATACTACACTTCAATACTATAATTCAATCCTGAAATATGCAAAATAAAATGTAAATACGATGTTTGCACATTGGGGCTTTACATAGATTTAGGAGTTAAATGTATAAGCTACTAAGCTACTACAAAAGTAGAACTTGTCAGTAACCTAATGTGCTTGGCTGCATAAAAACAGTGTACTGATACATTTGAGTAATTGTTTTTTGACAATTCATTACAACTGAATACATAGCTAATGTAAACTAATAAAGGGTGGTGCAGCCAAAGTCTCAGTATAGTTAAATATAACTATCATAAAAATGTTGTAACGTATAGACAGTGTAAGAGTTTTAACGGACCTTTTATACTTAAGTTAAGACAATTAGGCTGTTTAAGAGTATCGCTAGGTGTCATCAGTATGGAAATATACAAATGAAAAACAGCATTTCACTCTGCATTGTAAATGTATGTTTCTTTCCTTTTAAATGTAAATGTAAATATTTTGAAATGAAAAAGCCTTCTCTGCAAGGAGTTAGTATGGTAAAAATAAACTTGCTTGCTTTAGATACCATGTTTGACATCTGAATGTAGGTCTGTATTGTTTAGCCACAGTTTAACCACAAGATGGCGCTATTGTGTTAAACTATTAAAAGGCTGACAAGGAAGAAATCTTGCACGAGTGCTGAAATCACACGGTCACAAAAGATATGTGCATATATTCACCTCCGGATCGCATTAAAAATGCACCGAACATTTGTCATTGTCCAGCAGTTCCCATTAGAATACTAATTAATCACCAAAAGCTTGATTTATTTCATACCTTAAGAAGAAGAGTCATTGTGTCCAAACTTACAGTGTGACTTCTGCTGCTTCAGAGCTTTCTGGCCCTGTCTAGGCTTTCTATGGCAGGGGTCACAGAGGGAGGTGATTGCCATTTGATGACTCTGGGTGTGGAACACGGGGGCCTGAGGAGGGCTGTTTCCACCATGAGCCAAAGGAGGGTCCTGGTGGAGTGATGTCAGTCCTCTGGGTGAACCAGAAGGGGAAATTCCATTGAGCCTCGCAGCGCTGACCTCCGGCAACACCCTTCAGCGTCTGAAGCCCTGTTCTCGTATGGAGGTTGAGGGCCATCTGCGAGGTCTGAGCTTGGGCTACACCGTAGAGTGAACGGAGTGTAGATGCAGTGTGAATGCACAGATAGAGCCAGACTTGTGCGGTGGGCTCCCATATTATCATTACATTAGATCCTTAGGAGTGGTCATGTGTTGTTGGACTAAGTGTGACCTCCTCTCTTTGTTTTGGTCAAATGTTGTAGGCCTTGTCTGACCAAGCGTGCATTTCTCTGGATATGCCTTCTTTACGCTACCATTCAACTGTGTACGCTGAATAGTGGCAGCGCTCCAGCTATGCACCGTTAGGAAGCCAAGCTAACGTCCAAGCTGATGTCACCGCTGAGAAGATGGGGACTGAAATGAAACTATAACTCCTCATCTCAAGTAAGGCCAGTGGCCACGCCTGTCACATCACATTACTCAGAGCCCAATCTGGACTCAGGGGAAGGCCTGTCTGCAGCAGCCAGATTTCAGAAAGCAAACATGAGTGGCCCTTCCAAATGAAATGAAATGTGTAATGAGGTGCAGTATGTTGTACCTCAGCATGGGCGAGGCTGACGCATTGCAATGGATTTTTTTTCATGGATTTTTTTTCATGTGTTTCTGTAACCAAGACGAATGTCTTGAACTCATTCTCATTTGTATATGTCCTTGCGATGAAGATTGTGATCAGACAAAAACTGTCCCCTGTTCTGAGTCTGGCTGATTAGCTTTGGTAAAGAGAGCATTAGACTCCCTCTGTACAATCAGTGCTTTGCTCTGTTCGTGTTTTTTTTCCTCCTATGAAAAGTCATTAGTGTTATAAATCCAATATGTTCTGAATGACACTCTAAAAACAGATTTCAGCCATCTATAGATTACAGATGTTAGCTGTTAAGATTACATGTACACCAGGGATGTGCACAGGAGTGGGCTGAGGTTGCTCGGGCAACTGCCCGTTGCCCTCCTCGACTGCGTGGCAGCGGCGGTGACAAAAATGAATGTGTTGCCCCTTTTTTCCAGGGCAGAGCAACTGCCCTTCAAAATTCCTGTGCACGACCCTGATGTACACTGTACCCCATCTTTGTTCTTCATGCTGTTTTTGTTGGGGCAGTCGGAGGCCAATTTCCTCATTGGAGCTGTGCTTCAGCTGGGAGGTTCTGCTGGGGCCTCAAGCCCTGTTGGGGAGCCAAGATTTGCCCTTAATGACTTCAGTCTAATGTCTACCAGTTGATCCACAATTTCTAGAAATTTGCACCTCTGATTTGTGGCGTGCTCTTAAAGACGTAGTATTTGTATTGCGTTTAAGGCGAGCATAAGGGAACAGCAGCATATAGCCCATATATAAAGCATGTAATGTTTCGCATGCAGCACACTTTAGATTTGATTCTCATAAAATGTTTACTGTTCCCAGCCACTATGGTTTTGGTGGAGATGAATAGCGTCTCTAAAATAGCAATACATATGAATACAGCAAATACAGAGCAAAAGAAACAAATGGTGAGCGCTAACAAAGCAGCCAGTGTATTAAGAGTGACCAGTTCTCTGTGAGAGAGCTCAAAGACTTTGCCATCTTTCTGAGGTAATTATTGCTATAATTCATGCTGAAAACATAGCTCAGCTGCCTGATTGTTTCTGGCTGTGACTGTTTGACACTGATTTACATTAGCACAGCCCAACAGTGGGGACATATTTATTTTCCTTGCATCTGTTTTGTGTACAGTCTAACACAACATCGCTATGGGCTGTGGTGCGCGTGGTTGAGGCTAGGGATGGTGTTTCTTCAAGTCTGTTATTATGTTGCTACCAGCGCCTGCTAGTCACGCCCATAATGCAAAGAGAGCCTTGCATGGGATTTTCAGCTTATTTAAGGCTTCAGCACTACATCAGTGTCATAGACGCTAACTGGTCTTCATGTTGTGGGTATAAAATATGGCACTGTAGCCAGCCTCACTGTAGCGTGGCTTAAATGCAAGGCGGTTGCTTGAATGGTGTCTGTACAACATGAAAGGCAAGATATTGGTCGTGACAGCTGAAGTCCAACACTTCAGTCCGTAGCTTGTTTCTTGTAAATACCAGAAAGAGACAAAATGTCAAATGCACTTGAATGTCAGCAATAGGCAGAGAGTGAGCAAGCAAAGCATATTTCTGCGACTTTGTGCATCTTTTTCTTTTTTTAATACTTCAATAAATCACCAGATATCTATAAAGCACTGTCATGAAACACCATGGGCCTTTGATTATTTGTATCAGTCAGCCTCGCTGTTCAGAATGCTGAGCATATTTGGGAATAGTTTTCTATTGTTTCTCCTCATAATTCCTTTTATTTGAGTAAGTGGAGTTCCATCCATTTTCCCCAGTCTCTTGAGGCCCATGAAGATCATTTATTTTATTGTTTGTGACAGACCCTTTGTGGTTATGGAGATGTGATGTTCTGTGCTCACTGGTATCAATGCCAAGTCACGCTAATCCCAGTGCATTGGTTCCCCCTTGTGGCATGTTTATGGGATTATTGTCAGTTTGGGGCTCTTTAGTGTTTAAATCCTCTCAGACAGTTCATTCAAAATGGCCTCCAAATGTCAGATTGTTTAGATAAAAACTGTGTGTCATGCCAGTACCAGCTGATGATGACATCCATGTATCCAGCCGTTCAAAGACAGACCTCTATAGCAAAGAAAACAGCTTGTGGTCGAGTGGGGCCTACTTGTTTTATTGATGTGTAAAACAAATAGCAGCACGAACAAACGCGTTTTCATGCAAGCTTTGAGACAGCTGTCACTCCAGAGAAGATCCTTGCCTGTCCAAAGTGTGACATACTGCTGAAAGTATGTTGTTGACAGTTGAGGCTGTGGCGCGCGCATCCCAACGGAAAGATGCATTTGGAGGGGTTCTAGTCACATAAATCTCAATGCCTTTGCTCCGAGAGCCTGCTTTGTCAGATTGAGGTCAAAAAAAGACTGGGGAACGCTAAGGACTCGGGGCGAAAACAAGTTTCCTACAGCTGTAAACACAGCATCGCTTGCTCTCCCAGATTTGCTCTCCTCGGGAGGACGGACTCTCCTGTTGAAACACGGACTGTTGGTCTAAAGAACAGAAAGTAGAAAAATCCTGAAGAGAAAAAAATGCTTTGGAACGTTGTTTCATTGCTCTTGAATAGCAACGTTATTGGGGTTTATTGCTAAGATGGCAGGAATCCACTTTGTGGATACCTGCACAAAGGAACATGATGGGTTTGGGTGAAGAGCCTAGGCCTTCTCCCCACTCCCAGTCCCACCAGTGGGGTAGCATTAGGTAATAGACTCATTGCCTCATATCTACCTCGCCCAAGACCATTTACCCAAGACAAATAATGACCTACTGTATGAGGTCATCTGAAGCATTGCGTGTTGCACGTGTCCCCCCCACCCCACCCCTATCCCCCCACACCCACAGGTCTCCCCTCACCAAGCCTGTGATGTGAACCTGCTGTACTGAGTCATGCCTTCCAGCAGTGAGAAGTCAACATCCCACCTCAGCGATGGCAGCTAATGAATAGCATGTCTCAGATAAGGGAGGGGACACATAAACATCGTCAGGGGATGAAATAAGTCTGAGTCAAGGGCTTGGCGAGAGGACGTTTCTGAGAAGTGGCTCCTGTTGCAAGAGGCATTATGCACAGCGTTGCATTGAGTAGCAACATCTGAGTGGAACAGAGTGTGGTCTCTTTCTTGCTAGATCATTGTTTTTGTTTTAGGGCTTTGTTTGTGTTGGGGAGACTATGATGCACACAAACAGCCCCCCATACCCCCCCATCCCCAGCGTGCACCGAGCACACTCTTGGTTTGAGGTAAGGCACGATAGATTTGGATGCATCATTTCCTGTGGGACACAGAGTGGAAACAGATGCGGTGAAACATATCTGCGCTCGCGGAGTTCTTTGGGAGAGAAATCTTCAGGTCATGGAGAATAATTAAAGTTCCAGTGAGGAGCAAAGTGCCTGCAGCTGAGAACACACAATTAGCTCCGTCGGCCTCGGCCACATGTTCACCACCACAGATAGGGAGACAGAATGGCCCCTGGTCAGACCTGATGCCCATCTCCACCGCTAGGCTGTAAGCAGTGGAGTAGTCCAGGGTATACGCAGGTATACGGAGTATACCCACCTCTTTTTCAGTCAGTATTGCGTATACCCACTTCTCAAAACAGGGCGTGTGAGCTGTTTAAAAAAATTGTCAAATGAAGAGTATACCCACTTCTCCAGGGACCACTACACCGCTGGCTGTAAGTGTGCAGGCTAACTCTGTGTACATTTCAAACCTCCGACTGACTTGTACCGTACGCATTCCTCCTCCTCTTTCTGTCTTTTTTCTCATGTTTCTGTGAGGGAAAAATATCTCGGGATGAGAATCAGTGTGGACTGGGTGCCAGGATGCGGACGTCATGCTGGTGCAAGGAAAGGCAGCTGGCACTGGTGAGCGTCTCCAAAACAAGCCATCGCTCCCGGTGCTATCTGTTGATGTGGCGAGGGGGGGGGAGAAACAAACATAGGCGAGGCAAATTTTGCATGACGGAAAAGGGTCAGTCTCCCCATAAACAACTGCATTTACGGGGGCAATAAAATCGTCTCCCCAGCTCCTTCAAAGCCGTACCGAGTTCATCAGAACAGGATCTGTGAGGGAAATAAACCATGACTCCTTTTCGAGGAGTTTGTTTTACTTTAGTTTAGAAGTCAACAGGAAGTTTTTTGGAGGGGAATCTTTGAGGGAGCACATTCATTTGTGGTTAGTAGTGAATGTACGAACACTCGGTCCAAGGGTCAGTCAATGTGGATTCACTGAAAGACCAGTTGACAATGTCAGAAATATATCGAGTTGCCTTTTCTGCTCTTAATTTGGTTTGGGATTTTTCTTTTTTAATAATTTTTGAAAAACAGGGTTAGTATTAAGTACAAATATGTATGTGTATGTATGTATGACATTTTCCACGGAGACGTACTGGAACACACCTGAAATCTTGATGTTTAAAAGATTTTGAAGAGTTTGTGCATGTGTAGGTACTAATGTCACATGGAAATATGCTTTAGAGAAGATTAAAACTTGCTAGTTGCCCATGACAACCAGACAAGATAAATACGTTTGTTGACGTGTCCTCCTACCTCCATTCATGCATTCGTCTTTTCTGTGAGTCACTTTTAAACGACATGTGGAAAATCTCAGATTGATGAAAAGCCCACAGTGTGTACCACCCAGGCCACATGTGCTGGTCTTGGCGTAATAGGATTTTGAGTAGCAATGCCACATCATAAATCCCTCATACCCATGGGGCTTGGAGGCCTCAAGCAAGTCTTCTGGCTTTGACTGCATGACATGTGACCGTGCATGTTAAACCTCCATTGTTGCGGTGACCTGGATGTGACTGACTGGGGTGTGGAGTCCCAGTGGGGGGCCTGTGGAATTCTACGCTGCCGCCATTGGCTGTGCAAGTGCTCTGAACGTGCCGCCGCCTGAGCCAGGGGGTGATGGGCTGGGCTGGGCTGGGCTGGGCTGGGCTGGGCTAGGCTGAGCTGGGCTGGGCTGGGCTGGGCTGGGCTAGGCTGAGCTGGGCTGGGCTGGGCTGGGCTGGGCTGGGCTGGGCTGGGCTGACGGCGCTGCTGTCTGCTGCAGTGGGCTCTCGCTCTCGCTCTTGCTCTCACTCTCACTCTCGCTCTCTCTCTCTCTCTCTCTCTCTCTCTCTCTCGAAGCAGCAGCAGCAGCACATTCTCAGACCCTTTCCCACAGCGTGAGACTGACTAGAGGAAATGGCGTGTCCTCATGGCTTCAGGAACAGTATGCCCCTGAGCTTGACTCTCTCTCTCTCTTTCTCTCTCTCTCTCTCGCTCTCACTCACTCTGTCTGTTTCCCTCTCCCTAGCTCACAATTTCTTCTCCTTGTGAAACTAGGTCAGCTTCTATGTGATGAAATCACCTCAAATTATTATCGTGGACAGCGCGAATTAGGTTTAATTCAAATGTTCAGAATTTGTAATTATCACAGGACACATTTATTTTTGTACAGAAAGTCTTGTCTCAATATGATAATGAGATATTGTAGATATATTGTGATAGCTTCTCAGTAAAATTGCTTGGTGTGCCATCCCCTGAAATGAGAAGGTAAACAGTAAGGATCCAATTTCAAAATGAACCTGTTTAACACACGACTCGCTAAATTGTCAAGAAAATGAAATCTCAAGTTCATTAACCTGGGTGTCAACCTTAATTTACCATGGATAAACAACGCACAAATGATGCCGTTTCACCATCAAATTTCAGAGTGCCAAGCCATTTTCCTATGGTGGCTTTCTATGGTGTTTCTGTGGCTCAGTGCACCATGCTACATGTATGCTTGCTGCTTCACCTTCTCAGTGGTAGCGCATCGCAACTTCCACCACTTCTACTGAGCACAAAATATGTATACATAGCATGGGGAATGCCGTCGGCAGAGTTAATAATACAATACTTCACTCTCCAGATGAGATGCATATCAGCACAGATGTCCCCTATACAGATGGGCTGGGTGGAGTGGCTGGGGGTAGATAGAGAACAGAATGTTTTCCATCCCCAAGATGGTCAACGATGTGGGAAGACATGCTAACTCACACGGCATGTGGAGATAAATGTCCAAAGTGAACATTTGCTGACTTCAGTGGTCTGCAGGGTCTGGGTTGGTTTCGAGGAGGAAAAGAAAAAGGGGGTAAACAAAGAGTTAGCCTTGAAGCTGCAGACCTCAATCCAAAAAGGATTTACCTGGAAACTGGCTCTGGAATTTTTTTCATAGATATCTCCAGGCATTTTCGCTATGTGTTAGAAGATGAGAGCTGTACAACCAGGCAATTGTGATCCCGTCCATCTAAGCCTAATCTTCTGTTACATTCCAGTCTCATAGGCTGTGTTACATTCTGTTGTGGCTCTCATTATAAGGCCTCCTGAAGCCAAATTCACTCATGAATTTCCCAGAGCACAACTTTTCATCCCATTTTGGTCTGACAGGAAGCAGTTGGGATCATCCTCAGCATGAGAGCCCAGAATATTTCTCTAATCAGAATCATTCCTTCCTCACTAGGCCTTAGCCCTAGAGCTTCTTGTAACGTCAGCAGTCCAAGCGCTGTAGAGTGGACAGAAGAGGGACTTACCCATGGACTCCTCCTGCTTGATGAATGAGTCAGGTCTTGGAAATGCTTGTTGTCTCCTCACTGCTCTTTTCCACTGTGTCCTGAGTTTGATGTATTGTGTGAACCCACCTGTTCCTGCTATCTTTCTGGACTGGTGGAGCCAAAGGCACATGTGGCTGAATGAGGAGAGAGTCAGGGCTGTGTGTGTGTGTGTGTGTGTGTGTATTTGTGTGTAAGTGTGTGTGACAAGGAGGGCTTGGACAGGCTTTCCCCTCACTTCATTCAGTATCTGTTATGCTTTACCAGCTGGGCAGTGGATCCCCTCCCCATGAGCCCCTTCAAACTACCTCAGCAGTCAGCCATGAGGTAGAGAAGCCTGAGCTAGGCAAAAATATTGCTTGGCACTCCATTGCGCCAAAACACACAGTTTCAGAATGAGAAAACCTCCACATTACATATGTTTAGCTACAGTATATTCACCCTTCAAATATTCTACACACATCATGAAAATGTTTACATTTGATAACACTCGACGTTTGTCCATGTCTTGAACATTTGTTGATTTAGTACGGCCTCATGAATCATGAATGGACATTTAACATGTTCCGATGTCAGAACTCTTAAAAGCATCTTAATTGTGAATGATGAAACATCAGGAAACAGCTTTGTGTTTGAGCAATGCATTTTCATCTGTGCTCCGTCTCATTTTCCTCAGGCATCTGGCAGGAAGACTGGCAACAGTCCTGTTGCTAAAGACAGGAGGAAATGAAATAAGACGTGCAGTATGGGGCCAAAGACAATAATAGTGTGAGAAAATTTGAGGAAAGTAAATGTTTGAAGCGAAGGGACTGATGATCAGAATCTCAGCTATTAGCAGAACATCGTGAAAGGGCCAAAGATGGTGCTGCCATATTGGGTCCGGTGAAAAAGTGAAAATGCTAAGACGGCAACAAAGAAGGCAAAAAAATCAGATTGTAAGTAGGTCACAGTTTTCGCCCTCCCACATCTGTTTTCTTCATAGTATTTGAGCTCACATGCAGTATGGCCCATAAGGCAATTTCAGGCTGAGGATAAACAGCCTGAAATGCCGTGAGGAATAACATTCAAAAAATAGTAGTAAGTGCTCTTGTTTGGTCATAGCTGAAGTTAAGATATCTAGTGTAATCGTTTCTGTTCTCGGCATGGCTTTAGAGGAGAGGTCTCCTCCCACAGCAAAAGCATACAAGTCCGTTTTGAATTTGGGGAGGGAGATGAGAGTCTGGTTCAGTGTGAATGGCCTTTCGCATACAATTTCCTGTGGAGGGAGAGCATGAGTTAAAACAAATAAAAACAGCAGATGAACAAACGAAAGCCAGAGCACTTGGCAGAAAGCAGGCCGAGCTTTAGAGCGATCCATTTAACCGCAGCTCCGACACCCTGGCCTCTGAGCCCCTCATATCTTCATGAGTTCATGGAAGACATGTCAGTTTGACATAGCCTTGTCATTACCGCCATTCTGCGCGCGCACAGGCACTCAATGGCCAGAGAGAGCACAGGGCCGGAATGCTATGGCGGTTTGAGCAGTCTGTCCAACAGCGGTGCGGGTCAAATGCTCCGTAGCGAAAACCCATGAATCTGCGGTCTCCATAAACAACCGCAGGCCGACCTTAGCCCCACGCTTTTAATTTAGGCCTATCGCAACATCTCAGCTGATTATGACTAAGTGCAGAGAAGACCCCAAAAAGGTGAGGGTAAACACAATTAATCACAGGCCCAATCCACTGTACTCATTACAGTACATACCACATCTCGCCTCTTCTCTGACTGGAGAGGGCTAGCTGGAGGTGCTCCTCCCTAGCGCGGGCCGGGCGATGAGGCTACTCTTTGTGTTATTAATGAGAGGGCCGTGAAGCTGTGGAGAGTGATTTCAGGCTTAGCTCGGCACCGGTGACGGGTACCCCACCACTGTTTGCTCTGGAGGGGGAGAGGAAACCTAAGACCCAGTGCGATCACCAGCTGTTCTCCTCATCTGGAGAAGAAGTGAGAGAGAGAGAGAGAGAGAGAGAGAGAGAGAGAGAGAGAGAGAGAGGAGAGAGAGAGAGAGGGAGATAGAGAGAGAGGGAGAAAGAGAGAGAGAGATAGGGGGAGAGAGAGAGGGAGAGAGAGAGAGAGAGAGGGAGAGAGAGAGAGAGAGAAAGAGAGAGGCATTTGGCCTCCCACCAGATCTCCACACCAAGGTCTGGCTGCATGGGAGAAGTCGACTCACTTGTTTCAGACCTTATTCCAACAAGGGCCGGGTGTGGCTCACAAAACAAATCATTTCCATGTTAGAGAGTTCTGCTCCGTTTTCTCCCACCCTCTCTCTGAAATTCCCTAATATTTTCTCTCAAACAGCCCCTCATTAGGCCTTCAGAAATACTTCATGCAAAGACAGACATGCACTTTTATGTGTTAAAAGAGAATACTGGGCCAAGTGGTCTGCATTTTGACCCAGTTCTCATGTCTGGGATGTTGTGACACTGTCAATATTTCACATAAATTGTGTTTTTCTTCCTCCTTATATGTAGTGTCCGTATATTGATGGCATCAGCAGAAAATATTTAAAATCATTCATTCAGAAAATAATTTACAGAAGTACATGCCTTTTAGAATCGTTACTCATTGTGAACAAAATATTCCCGTTTTTTACATTCAAAATAGTTTTGTTGTCATCCATGAGACACATATAGGATGAATTTAAATGTTTTCAGTTACATTTTAATGAATTATGTTGCTGACCTGACCTGAACTCCTAATATGAAATATATTGCTTTGTATTTTTGTTGATGGATTATCTACAAAATATGTAAGATATACAGTATTATACATACAGTACAATAATAAATGCCATCATGAGATTTATTATTAAAAGTACACATCTGGAGAAATACAAATAAAATACCACATTGCAGGTATAACGAACATGAATTTAGTGCGCTGTACAGGTCACTTTAGAGTATTGTCTATGTTGAAATTATCTCCCCAAATTCCTTCCCACTGCAGTGTTTAAAGACGGTGTTGACGATTATTTCTCTGAGATGCTACACGTGAAACCTAGTATTTCTGAGGGAGTACCACTGGCCTCATTATTGGGGAGCAGTTGGAGGGAGGAAGGCAATAAATTCTCTCACATGGAACAGTCCAAGTCCAATGTCAGGTTTCAGGAGAGGCTGAGGGGAGTCAATTGTGCATTGTTCAAATCGCCACTCAGCGGATTCATTACATGACTCAAGGGCCTGTGATAGACTGCCAGACACAAAGCAGACAAGCAAAAACGTGCCTTGGGATGGAGACAAGAGATGATGCTGTGTCCAAAATATGAGCAGAAAGTCACAAGACTGGACAGAGCACATAGTATCCTCTTAAAGCAATACAGGTCAGGCAACATGTGCTGTTAACTTGTGTATGAGTGATATTACTTAACAAAACTGACCCCAAAGTGGTGTACATACTGTACAACTAGCCATGGAACGAAGCAATTCACAATACACGTGTATATTGCAATTTGATATCACTCTAATTATGCCTCATTTAAAGCAATTGTCTTCAAATCTGTCTCTAAATATCAGCCAAAATCATCAGCGAAATTCAACGGCAGAATCACAACATTTTTAGAGGAAAGTAAACGCTGAGCTGACTCTCCCACTCTGTCCCTCTCTTTCTCGCTCTCTCTCTCCCTGTCGTCTTTTTTTTAAGTTAACCCACCGCACTTAATTTGAGCAGGAATTAGTGTATCGCGAGACCAGGAGAGAAAGTTTCGTCGGAAAGTGGAGCTGTGGATGAGAGCAAGGGAGCAAGTTCAACAGAGACGATGAGAAGGAGTCTGAGAGGGGATTACTTCTCATCATCTTGCTAAATGCCCAAACATCTTTGATTATCATCTCATTCACGCCTATATCACACAGATGCCTCATATTCCACGGAAAGCAGCATAATGGTGTGATTCACATAGCACTTGAACGACTACGTCTTCTTTTTTGGGACTTAAAAGTGTCCCTTGAAAACGTTTATTCAGCGCTGTGTTTTAAAAACAATCGCAAATCTTGTTGGTTTGGTCGCGAAGGAGCACTCTCCATTCGGAGAAAAGGTACGGTTCAGCAGGATTTTGCTTTACTGTATTGCATTTGTTCTTTGTAATTCTTCATAAGAACTTGTGGTCATGCATTTTGCAAACTTTTGCTAAGCGTTTTTACAGTTTAGAACTCTGACGCATCTTGTCTGGCAGCGAATGTTAATCTAACGTTAGGTTGGTTTCATCATTGGAATATGACCCAAAATGCGTTTCCTGTAAACTATTATGGTTTTCTTTTTTTTCCAGACTTGGTCGATCCATTTGATCATAGGAACAGGCAGCATACTGCATTAAGAAGAGGGATTCTACTCGGTGATATAACGTTTTAAAAGAGAAGAAGGGCATTTTTAATTTTGAAGGAACATAAAGGCAGTATGTGGCGGGGGTGGCTGCTGATGTTTACCCTGGGACTTGCAGCGGTCTTGTCGGTTACAATCGATGCCGAAGAGGTTGGCACTTTAGAAAGCAAAGCTGGTAAATCCGGTGAGCCAAGAGCCAACAGGTCGAAGCGGAGAGGCGGAGGTCAAGATGTTCTCAAGGGGTAGGCTACTTTTTCTTGCTCTAACATCTAAGCAGGTCCCCCCCCCTCCCCCAACACCTCCACCTGCCTCATCAGTCTCATAATTAACCATGGCAAGACAGTAGGCATCCTGAATTATCGACAACGAATCCTGTTTATCATAACCATCAGCTTTTTTATACCAAACAGTGTATTGAGTACAGTCAAGAACTCTTTTGCCACATGAAATATTACATTATCGTCTTATTCATTTTTACAGTAGTTATGAACTACCTTAAGAACGGAGCATTTTACTTTAAATAATCCCTTCAACGGTCATCAGCAGAGCATTGAGTCTCAGGCTTTTCTGTTTCTAGTTTGCCAAGAAATGAGCTCGGCTGATGGGAAGGCTGGAGGAGAGTTTGGTAATTAAATACTGGCAAGCAGCAGCATTCCTGCTTTGCTGCAAAAATAAGTTATACTTTAAACAAAGGAGTCCATTGGACATCCGTTCCTCTAGGAATGCTCCGTAGAACACTGGCAGACCATTGTAATGCAGATGCCGTTCTATTCGTTTTCTTTCCTTGCACCACGTCCTGGAGGATATACGTGCACATTTAGTGTATGTGCCTGTCTGCATGTAATAACAGGTTGAAAGATGTGTAAAATCATGTTTTGCTCTGGCTGTTTTGTTTACCACACAGTGCATTAGCTGTGGGTGTTTTGGCATTGATTATAAGCTAGTGCCACTTTAAGTAGCAAATGTAGATATTGTATGTATTTGAGTATTCAGGTGAAGTGCGTCAGATACATGATTTGTAATGCACTCAGGTTTTTGTTAGATTAGAACATGGCCAACAGGTTGTGCTATTTCCTCAGTGCTTTCATTGCAGCTTGAGTTGAAATGTCACTCTGGATGACTGTTGTAGTAAGTCATTAAAGGAACATGTCGCCCAGAATGTAAAAGAAAGTCAATAGTCTCCATATGCTTTGCCTGGGACAGATGTCACAGAGTTTGTCTTACAACATGCACACTAAATTTAGTGCAGAAGACTTGTGTGAAGTCTCTTGAATTGTTTATGCTCAACTTCAGGCCAAATGTGTGTGGATCACGTTTCAACTCTTACTGTTGCCCTGGGTGGAAGACCCTGAGCGGAGGAAACCAGTGCATTGTTCGTAAGTATGACAGCCTTTTGTACATATTTTCCCCATTCTAAAACAAATGTCTAGTAAAATGTACTGTTTGAAAGAGAATTTCAGTTATGAAGAGGGACTGCCTTCTGTCATCTAAATAAAGCAATACGTGGGCCTGCTGCAGGGAGATCATATGCATGATAAACGTATGCACTATCCATATATGTAAACATACATATGTTTATGCAGCCTATGCATGTGTGCAGTATAGTACATATATAGCAGTGTAGTCATAATAAAATATAGGAGTTGCTACTTTCAGACTTTTTGGACACAGGAATGGGAACTAGATATGTATATATGCATTTGTGTGTGTGTGTGTGTGTGTGTGTGTGTTTCTTTAGCAAGGTCAGAGGCAGAGTTATGGGCCAAAAAGCTATGTGGTAGTAGGCCTGCCTTTAAGTGTGGGCAGCCCAAGCTTGGTACAGATCCACTCTCCACAATGTTGTTTTTCCTCCTTTGACTAAATAGAAAGCTGCTTTTTTCCCACACGTGAGTGAGGACTCAGGAAGGCTGTTGTCGATCAGCCTGTTGTCTGTGATTGCAGTCTGGCTGTCTGCCCTTTTCTGGACAGGGTCATGATATTGTTTCACAGTTGAAACCAAGGAAGTGGGGTCAAGCTTGACATTCTCCCTGATTGATCTGGATTACCTTGCCAGCTCCATTCCCAGGGGGCCAAGCACTGCTGTGCGATTTCCCTTCCTTTCATTCAGTGCCTCAGCCCAGCCCAGGCCAGCCCGGCCCGGCGGTACTGTGCCTTTCAGGCCAACGTGTGATAAACAAGTATCTCTCTTTGTTTAGTCTGGCCTGATTTGTCCCATTCTGAGGCTCTTTGATCTCGCTGCCCTCCGCAGCCATTTGCAGAAGCTCCTGTGGAGATGGGTTCTGCTCCAGACCCAACATGTGCACCTGTCCAACGGGTCAGATCTCCCCATCCTGTGGCTCCAAATCAGGTAATGTGCTGGACCTTTCCCATCAGTCATGTCAGATGTTAGTAGGGGATCCTGTACAATTCACACACACCACTGTTGGATAGTTTGCCTGTGCCTCACAGCAGAAACTAAATACTCACCCCCTCTCCATTTTAGAGTGTGTGCACACTGTTTTTTATCACTGTTATTGCCACAATGTCTTATCACAATTGCTACACTTGTATTAGTGCTATTAATGTAACCACTGCCATTACATTGACGTGTAACCATAACCCGCTGGCAACCAACAGTAAGCCCATTACACATAAATGGGAAAGAAAACAATGGGGTCTCTTGAAATGTTGGGATAAGGATCATGTTAATATTTCCTCCTGTTCATTTGGGATGTTTTTTGCTCTTTGGCAGAGATCATTCTAATTGAAATCAGTTTTTGCTTTCTGCCCTGCCCTGTGCATGATGTCATATCCTGTCCCCTGCCTAATTCCCTCGTGTTTGTGTCCACATTGCAACTGGGTTGCCCAGAGGTACTTTATTGAAATTCACTTTAGTGAGTTGCAACATGTTAAATATCTACCAGGGCTCAGTCACACCATTTTGAATGGAGGCTAGTCATAATGCTCTCAAATCCTCTGTCTGCGCTGGGTGTGTTCTTTGGACATGATCCATGGGCAACAATCCCATGTCTTTGTGTAGGCAACACACCACTTTTACACACTCTGGTCATTTGTTTTTCCCAATTACATTGCTGAAGTATGTGCGATTTTTTTTTTCCTGACCCTCTGGTGTCTTGTCATTGTCTTATGAAACAGTTATAATGCATTTTCAAGCTAAAAAGTGGACACAGTATTTCACAAAAGTGACACCTGACAGGACATTCTCCTGAGTTACCTTTACATATACACAGCCTAATAGAATCGAAAGTAGATGGGGGTCAAACGGTAATCTGTTGGTCAGTGGGTCACCTATACATAAAGCTTACTTCCCTCTCACTGCCCTTTGTGGTTAATGTAGTTCAACACTGCCTTTTGTGGTTAATGTAGTTCAACACTGCAACATCCGGTGCATGAATGGAGGGACCTGTGCGGAGGATAACTGCCAATGCCAGAAAGGCTTCAATGGAGCTCACTGCGGCCAACGTAAGGACCCTTTTATGATAACAATGCAACAGACTTGATATGGCTCCAATTGTGTATGCTATGGATGCATGTTACGGTGTTCTGACTAGGAGCAGAGAATGTAGTTGGCCACTACTTAAAAGTACACTTTGTGTTTTTGTCTTTTTTTCTACAGCTGTTTGTGAGAATGGATGTCAAAATGGGGGCCGGTGTGTGGCTCCAAACCGCTGTGTTTGCACCTATGGTTTCACAGGAGCCCAGTGTGAAAGAGGTAAAGGACAAGGATTTGATATGTCTCTGTGTCCCATGACAGCTGTTTTGGATAAAAGAAAACCTAATTTCTTTAATCCAGCTTTTATCCATGCTATGCAACTTAGGTATGGCTTGCATTGTCAGTGGGGGTTGTTTCATTGGACCTCCTATATTCTGTGAATGACATGATTAACAAGGTGGTTCTGTAGATACACTTAGATTTTTTTTCATTTAACTAGTCTTTGCAGTTTTTGACATACATGTTAAGAATTCAGGGAGGATAAAGTCTAAAGTAGATGGACTATGTTGTCTGGAATATGCACTTCTGTTGAGCAGGCTAGTAGGACAAGAACTTGAAGTTGTTTGTCATGAATGTATGTGTGATCATGTAAGATATGAGACATCATGTGCACACAGATGGAAAGTGAGTGCCTTTAAGTGGAAGTTCATCATTGAGATCCGAGTTATGTTACTGTGATACCAATGCAAGTTTATTAAATCTTGACATCCTTGAGACTTGGCTATAACCCCAATAGCATTTGGTCTCGTACTGAGTCTCCATAATGCTGTCCTAAATCAGACTGATGCTCTATGATACATTTTTTATTAGACAGAACATGGCCATCATCGTGTTTTAAATAGAATAGTTTAGTTTATTGTATACATGAAATGGGTTGGCACACATTCTGTTTCTACCTGTTGAGAAGGGTGGGATGAAAATGTGTTTCAGATTTATAAACAGTCCTGGAATAAAGCATGAGTTGTGTTAATGGGAAAACTGGGTTCTGGGCAGTTTACTGCTAACGCCTAGAAAGCTCAGAGCCAAAGACAATATCAGAAACATTACTCCTCATGCCTGATTGTGGGCGGTTGACAGCGCCTTTGATTCCATATCACTCAATGTAGATGAGAGAAAAAAGATCCTGTTTGCATTTCTGTCTGAAGTAGGTTCTTGTAAAAGTCTGTCTCAGAGCCTTGTGTGGCTGCGGCTGAACAGGGCTGTTTCTTCTTAGAGCCAATGACATTGGAGTCTCCTCAGAGCCAATAGCCTGCATGCAGATGGTGGTATAAAGCCTTTGGTTTCTCTCAAGGAAATGTTTGGTTGGCCACCCCTCTGATATGGCAACCACAGATTAGCTTTTTATTTTGTGTTGTGTGTGTGTGTGGCATAGTCATTTATGTAGCTTGATTTTTTCCCCCCGCCCCCAACACACAGACACACACACACACGCACACACACTTTTTCTTTTTTGGTGCTTTTGAGGCTACATTTTGGAATATATTGTCCATTTGGTCTCATCTACTTTCCTGGCTCTATTCAATGCAGATGTGTTGGAAGTTTGCTGCTGGAAATGGTTGTGTGAAAGAGAGGACTATTCTTTGCCTCGTTCTGTTGCCAAGCATTTTTCTTTCCTCATTTTTGGAAAACACAGGCACAAAAGCCTAAATAAAGAAAACCAACAGCAGAAACGTATTTTGTTTCACTGTAAAAATACAGAAACTTTGAAATCTCAATCGCCTTTTGTTATAATTTAAGGTGCTATGCCATGTCCATAAAGGATGTCCATGTGATTTCATACTTAGATCTTTCTCCAGTGTTTCAACAAATATGTTAAAAAAAGTTTTTTTTGCTATCTAAAGAAAATGAGTGTCCTCAATAATAGCCACAAGTCAAGCCAGGCAAGGAATTCAACTGTAGCTGATGACAGTCACAGCGTTAAAGCTGAAGTTCAGCCTCAAATGTCAGCCTTAACTGTCAGTGAAAAAAGTTGGTGTCAATACCAGTGGCTTGGATATGGATTATTCTTTTAAATGATCCTTTCTGTAAATCCCAATGCAGCTAACTGTAGTCTAGATGGAAAAGTGGTCTCTGTACGTACTTTAGGACACATTTAGCAAGTTCTAGAAAGGTTCAGTTTGGCACTGACATTTAAGTTAAGAACTTCATCAGTATCAAGTGGAATTGGAGATATTTTAGGTCAATGATGGAATTCTTTTCCAAGATTGGATCAGGTTAAATCTGAACTTTTCATTGTTGACAGTGAAGTGACTGCTATCATGTCATGTAAATATAATAGAGCTGATAATGGCATTGTTTGGATGTTCCAAAGGAATTTACTGTCCTGCCCTGTTCCAAGGGTATGTGTCCAAAGTTGTGGACGGACTTTCATAAATGCCAATAATTTTAATCTGGTTGCACAGGCTGGAAATATGATGTGGGCTGCAATATTACAAGGCAACCACAAAATAAACACGTTGTGACTTGGCAACAGTCTGAATTAGACAAGATTCTTTTTTTTTTGTTGCTCTCTTGTTTTCTTGTTGTCATTGTTTTTTTTCCCACGTTTCCATGTCTTATGGTGAATAGCAGTTCAATTATAGTTATCCACTACACAATATAGTGAGATGCAATTATTCTCATATATCAGATTTTAGACAGCATGTCAGGGTAACCAATCTGACAGTTCAGTATGCACAATGGCAACCATTCTTGAGCACATATTTAAAGGATTCTGTGTTTGTTCATTCAAGAGGGGTTATAGGGAGACAAAACCTAAACATAAAGCTGTGACAGAGTTGTAAATCTAGACTTGGCTAGATGCTAAACGTATATGATAATATGCATACAAAATGTTACAAATGCTACAGGAACACTATTGTGTAAAGCTGGCTTTCACAGTACAGTCATTGCGTTGTATGGTCTCTAAAAGCAACAAATGAATACTGACAGCTGTCTTGAAAAGAGTTCCACCCAAATATCCAAATCCACAAGACAGTTGAGGAACATGTTGGTGGATTAGGTCACCCAGTCTGTAGCCAGGGGAAGGCTTGGCATGGTTGTGCAGCGAAGGTAATCCAAGCGCTGAGGGAAAGAGGGGAAGGTTGGGCTTAACTTTGGAACTCTGGAGCTGGAAAAAAAAAGTGAGACGTTTTAGACGGCATTTTGGTATAAACACGTTTTCTGGGACCCCTCCAGGAAAAGAGGTGACCTAATTCATTGTGTTGCTCTCACTTTCACACCAAATCTATTGTTTTTGTGTAAACACGGAGGAACTCAGACGGAGCCAACGTTGAGACTCATATGGCCAGTTCTAGGCCTCCTCATTCGAGCCCACTCAGTGTTAACTCAGGGCAGAACAGAAAGTTCAAGTATTTTTACATTGTGTGTGGGTGCATGTGTAAACAGTGTCTCAGGACTACGCTAATATCATAAAGACATTCCCTCAGACATCGTAAAAGTTATAATTTCACCGTTTGCTGCCCAGTGTCTACTGGTCTCCCTCGCTTGTGCACGGGGGCTGCTGTACTCCAGCAGAGGGGAGACTGCAGAGCTGTTTGCTGTCCGGATTGTTCCCAGATGTCTGCAGACACTGGGAGTATCCCACAGATGTGCTTGGACAAAGAGCTTGGATGAACACTGGAATGACACTACAGTCTCTCTCTCCGCACAGGAACTCCCTATCTGTCTCGGTTGAACCCCAGGGGGGACCTATGCTAGATCTTGCTTTTGGTTTTCCTTTATTGCTGCTGCTGCCATCACTTATGCTATTTGCTGTGGCTTGACACTTTGGAACATAGATGAAATATATGAAAGCTCTGTCAGAGCACTATGAAAGTGCGGTCTCTTTTATGCAGTGCTGTTGAAGTTGAAATTAAAGTTAAAGTTAAAGTATTAGTTATAGTTATAGTTATAGTTATAGTTATAGTTATAGTTATAGTTATAGTTAAAGTTGAAGTTGAAGTTAAAGTATTAGTTATAGGTATAGTTATAGTTAAAGTTAAAGTTATAGTTGAAGTTGAAGTTGAAGTTGAAGTTGAAGTTGAAGTTAATGTATTAGTTATAGGTATAGTTATAGTTAAAGTTATAGTTATAGTTGAAGTTGAAGTTAAAGTTGAAGTTGAAGTTAAAGTATTAGTTATAATTATAGCTATAGTTATAGTTGAAGTTAAAGTTAATGTGGAAGTTGAAGTTAATGTGGAAGTTGTATTCAGACTCCAGATAAGAGCTGGGCTGTTCAACAGCCCTGCAGTCTCCTGCTGCCTTCATGGCTTCTCTACTGTAAGCAAAGGGCGTGAGAAGGATTACTCCAGCACACAGAGTATTGTGGTAGCATTAGACAGATATTACTCACAAGTGTGAGCTTTTCCTCAACCTTTCCCAGGCCCTTAGTGACTGCAGAAGAGAATTTAAAAGGGACTTCTTGGTAATGAATTACTCCCGATATAAAAATGAATGAGGCTTCTCAAGCACAGAGCTTCAACGCTGTAATAGTACTGAAGAGGAGAAGTTATGGAGAGGGATGACCTAGTTATGTTTCAAGTACTTGATATGCCAGAAAAAGGAAAGGGCAAAACAAAACAAAAGTTACAGTGAGACGCTAGTGCACGTGAGTCACGTGCACTGTCTCTTGAAGTACGAAGGACACAATGTTTCATTTGTTTCAAAACGGCGGTTCTATTGGAACAGGACGGGCTTTTGGTGCTCTGCCTCTTTCCTCATGCTGACTGTTGTCTGCTGTACAATGTGGGAATGATTTTTGTCTCTGGACGCCTGCCAGTCACAATTTGGAGCAGTGAAGCGCTCACACCACCGATACGGATCTCGCCTGTTTAGACTTCATTCCAATGGCATTCACGGGCAGGGGAGAGACTTCACAGTAACGCCGGAGCAGAAGTGGGATATCCCACGTCCCGTGAATAACGCTGCGTTAAACGGCACGATAAACCTGTCAGCGTGAGCTATGACAGGTAAACCAAGCGAGTTGAGATTGTTATTGTGCGTGAAACATGAAACATCTCCTGGGTATCGCTTAATGCACGATGAGGAGGAAAGGCCAGTTGGCAGATTGTGGTGCATTATCACGAGCATATTTATATAAGGGCAACAACAAAGATCAGCAATTTCATTTTTCTCCCTCAACAGACTTGCATGTTGAAATCTGATGTCAACATCCCAGTCATACTTTTGCTATTACCTCGAAAACACTGCCTTGTGAAATGGTCATCACTTTATCTTGGTCTGCCAATGATAAATCCCCGTTGAGTGGAGTGGTTATATGTGTGTAATGCTGAAGTCCTTAGGCACTGGCAAGGCATTTTACTCCTGGGCATTCTCAGTCTTTCATCTCCAAGTTAAATTGTGTGTGCTTGTTTGTGTTCACATGAGAGAAGGAAACAGAGAGCGAAACAGACGGAGGGAGAGAGAGAGAGATTGATAGATAGATAGCAAGAGGAGAGAAAGTTCATGTCATGTCTGTGTTGTGTGTGTGGGTGTATGTTTATGTGTGTTGAACAGTCTGTTCAAAGAACAACAGCCTTCCAAAACTGGCTGCAGTGTTGCCTGTGAGTCTGCCTTTCCTTTGTCCCACTGTATGCGTAGCGTTCACTTAAGTTCAAAACATGAACTTCCCCAGCCCACCTCTGAAGCCAGCCAAATCATGATTTAAAAAGCTCAAGCCACACAATGCTCTCTCTATGCTCAACGTTGCTTTCCACACCTATTCTCAAAAGCCTGTGTGTGTGTGTGTGTGTGTGTGTGTGTGTGTGTGTGTGTGTGTGGTTGTGTGTGTGTGTGTGTGTGTGTGTGTGTGTGTCTGTGTGTGTGTGTGTGTGTGTGTGTGTGTGTATGTGTGTGTGTGTGTGTGCGCGTGTCTACACATATCTGTGTGCATTTGTGTGTGTCTCCTCACATGTGTTTGTGTGTGCCAACTCCATTCACTCCACAGATTACAGAACTGGTCCCTGCTTTGCCTCTGTCACCAACCAGATGTGCCAGGGCCAGCTTAGTGGCATCGTCTGCACCAAGACCCTGTGCTGTGCCACCGTGGGCCGCGCCTGGGGGCACCCCTGCGAGATGTGCCCGGCCCAGCCCCACCCCTGTCGCCGCGGCTTCATTCCGAACCACCGGACGGGCGCTTGTCAAGGTAACCCGCCGCGCCGATGTCCCCCTTTCCAGGGGGATTAGCCATAATTGAGTTAAATTGGTTTCGGTCCCCCCTGTCTCAGGAATGCTGTCGGACACGAGGGCCAAGTGGACTGTCAGAAGGGAGCGTTTGTGCTTGGCTGGCTGCACCATGTGGAGGCTCCTTCATTAGAATGAAGCCAGCCTCTTAGCCTCGACACACGGAGAGAGAGGCACGGACGCCCCACCACTGACATGGGGCAGTTATAGAGAGCGGAACAGCCCTACGAGGCTTTCTTATTATAGACTACATGGGGCAGTTATAGAGGGTGGAACAGCCCTACGAGGCTTTCTTATTATAGACTACATGGGGCAGTTATAGAGAGTGGAACAGCCCTACGAGGCTTTCTTATTATAGACTATCCTCATTATGGCTAAGCCTTTAAATGTAATAATATCAGAGCCCTTCTTACTACTGTTGGAACTTAGAAGGTTTGATGGGTCATTGTAATTTTGAAGCCTCATCTGTTTTATCCCATTGAAATCTGATTTCATTTGAGCCAGGCTATTTTTATGGCAGACTTAATGGATTCCGGGGGCTCTTAAAAGTGTCCGGTCAGGGCAGCTGAGTAAGGACATGTGGCTGGTAGGCACAAAATGTCCCATCTGGCCGCTGCTACAGCGCTTAGCTCAGAAGAGTTCTTTAAAAAAGGGGTTGGGAACACCTGCAGGTCAGCAGATGGAACAAAAGTGAGGGGAAAAAATCTTCAGGATTTTCACAGAAGGAGTTTTTGGAAACGCATCACTTCCTCTGCGTGGCACAGTTAGTTGGAAACACCTTTTCCTCCTGCATTCTGCTCTGTGCTTTTCTCCACATATGGTTAGGTGGCACTGGTGCCACAAGTATGGAGTTTCACCATCACCATTGTTTGAAGGTGCAGTCCTTGATTATAACCCACTACACTTTTCATTGAATTCAATGAATTTCTTCTCTCATTCCTCTAGCTCTCCATCCATTTGTGTAAATGAAAAAAAAAAAGTTTTAGACACTATTCTAACCAATCTACACGTTCCATCAGGAGCATGGAAAGGATAGGTGTAATTGAATTCGCTGTTGAGCTCAAATGTCAACAACATATCACTAGAATCAAGGACCACACCTTTAAACGAGTGAAAACACTGTGTGTCTCAGCGGCCCAGGTGCCACCAATACAGAGCTCCACAATCACCATGTTTGAAATGAGTGACGTGATGCTGCGACTGTGTGACATATCACCAGAATCAAGAACCAGACCTTTAAATGAGTGAAAACACTGTGTGTCTCAGTGGCCCAGGTGCTCCACAATCACCATGTTTAAATGAGAGACGTGACTGTGTGACTGTGACTGTGCCTCAGTGTTCACCACAGCGTGTGGGGCAGAGCTAGAGTGGCTGCTGTGCTGGAGCCTGTGAGCGGCTGGCCGTAGCTGACCCCTGAAAGTGGCTGTGCTGCAAGCCTGAGCCGGGCTCCTCAGACAGGACTCCTGTTCCAGACAGACGGGTCAGATGTGCCGGAGGAGCCTGCCACATGTCCCCCCCTCACCTGTCATCAGGCTAGAAATTAAGCCGCCTCTTATACTGTCTCTTTTGTTAGCCCGGCAACAAATCACTCACTCACTCAATCACTCTCTCTCCTTCCACTCTAGCGCTCCCTCTCTCTGACCTCCCCAGGGAGACGCATAATCACCCCTCCTGTCTCCCTCTCCCACGCACACACTCATGGACCCTTTTCTGTGCGGCTTGAACCCTCTCTCCCCGGCTAGAGGTCTTCCCGCTAAGGTGTTGTTGTCCTCCAGATGTGTCTGAGGACGTTGGTGCCCAGCGCGGCCCTCTGAGGGCCCTCTCTGCTGCCTGCGAGTGTTGGCCTCCTCTCTAATTCCTCCAGCTGTATAAATTCCTTTATCGTCTGGCTGTCTGTGGGATGCTGGCTCTCCCTCCCTCCTTCTCTCTCTCTCCTGCTTCCCCCCCCCCCCCCCCCTCTGTCTCCCTCTGACTCTTTGTGTCTCCTTCTCCTCCGATCTCGCCCTTCTTGACTCTCCCCCCTGCTCTCTTGCGCTCTGATTTACTACACACGGCGTGTTTGTCTGTGCGATTGGTGGGGCGCATTCCTGTCTCCTGTGCGGTGCCGGGTCTCTGTGTTAGTGGTTCTGCCTCTCCCTCTGCATCGCAGGGCTGGGGCTTTAGTGCTCTCATGAGGCCGCACGTCTGCCTGAGCACGGAGCAGCCCCCCTCCCAATGCTCATCAGTGTACCCCATTCTCACGCACAGCAGTTACCTCCCCCAACACACACACACACACACTGCACGTGTGAATGCACACACACCCATACACATACTGTACACACACACATACACACACACACACGTGTGCATAAAACACACACACACATACATACACACACAAACACAGACACATACCCATACACACGCACACACACACACACACACACACACACACACACACACACACTACACATGTGAATGCACACACAGACACACCCATACACATACACACACACAGATGTGTGCACCAACTCACACACACACACACACACCCACACCCACACACACACACACATGCTTACACACACATAGACATGTATGTATACTGTGTCTCTAAGATGATAATTTACATGGGAGGACTCCTGCTGGCTTGTAATTCTAGTCAGACATGAAGCCTTTCATACACGTTGCAATGAAAACACTCCAAGTAAATGACAAAGGGTGTTTGGAAGTGCTTGCACCTGTGTTTGGGGCCTGCATGTGGAATACCAGAAGATAAGCAGCCTATACATTTACTCCCCTTTCAAAGGGTCATGGAATGCCCTAGAAATGACTGGAGAAGATCAGTTAACATGCGTCTTTATGGACTGGAGATTCTTGGTCTGTAATGCATCTGACGCCTTAGATTTCTAGGTGCTCTTCATGCGACACTGTACAAGTCCACTGCCTGCCTGCGTAGTGTTTACTGTCAGGGGTCAAGCAGTTGGACTTGGAATGAGTGACTTTAAATCATTACTGTGCTAAACTTTGGAATGTTTTTTGCTTTGGGGTAAAACATCTCTGTGAGGATGTAACCAACGCAGTTTGGTTTCAGTGTGGTCGTGTTCATTTCGTCACTGTGCCTCGCCCACCATTTGTTTTAAGTGATGTCCTCTGGCAGATGAGTCGTTTTGGTGAGAACAAATTAGTTGCCATGACATTTTTTCATCATTGCGGGTTGTGTTTTTCCTCTGCAGATGTGGATGAATGCCAGGCCATCCCTGGACTCTGTCACGGAGGAACTTGCATAAACACGGTGGGATCCTTCGAGTGCCGATGCCCCGCCGGACACAAGTTCAACGAAATCAGCCAGAAATGCGACGGTAGATTATTTTTATTGATGTTTTCGGGAGGCACACATAGTTTAGGACCAAAACATTTGCAGTGTGTTGACTAATATCCTTAAAAAAATATGTCAAAAAAACTCTCCACTGCGAGCACAGCGCGGCTCGCAGTAGCAACTTTATTCAACGTGATGTGTCACATCCTCTCTCACGTGCACTGTAATTTAAAGGATTTCATCTAGTGTTTCTAGTTTAAGAGAACTCCGTCTCCTTGTAAAAGCAGCTTCCTATGGGCTGTGGTTCATTCCTCCACGCTCTTAATGTCTTAATTATCATGGCTGTATATCAATTAGACTCCAGGCCATCTTTTAAATTAGATGTAATTACATTGAGGCATGCTTTCTATTTTTAATGATTTGGTTTAATTGCTGCCAAGTTAAGGCAGTTATGGCGTGAATGCCAGGTTAAGAGCAGCGCATGTCAAGTCCTCCATACGGGTGTGCTGGCCTACAGCTGGCTGGCATCCTGTACTGGAGTGCTTCAGCAGGGCTTTGCTCAAGCCAGCAGCTGCTGCTCCATTCAGGAGAGGAGTGCCACACATTAGAAAAACAACAGAAAACTAAAAGATTTCATACATTTATTTAGCCCAGAATAAATCATTTTGCCTTTTTTCTTAGTCTTTAATACATCCATCAACGTTATTTTCTGTCTTGAGTGCTGTGTTGGATATCAGCAAAGATAAAAGATATATTATATAAAATGCCTCAGAAAAAACGTGGTGTAATATTTCCACGTTAGTAGCCATTACAACTCCCATGTTAGTAGCCATTACAACTCCCAGATGCTACACTACCTCTAACTACACAACATTAACTCTAACAGTCGAGGCGCTTTAGGTTTTCCATGTCCCCATGAGAAGAAGCTGAAATCACCAGTGCAGAGCTCTGTGGTCAGTGTGCCGAGTCCGCTACTGAACTCCGGGTCACTCTGTGGTTGCTTGACTCTCTCCTCACACAGCACTGAGTTGCAGCCAGGACGTACTGTAGTATATTTCCCATGTTTGCCTTCTCAGCAGGAGGCTGTGTGGAAGCTCTTTCAATAATGCGCTGCAGAGCACTAATCCATAAGTAAACTCAAGCGCACATCCTCTGCTGGCACATATACTGTATATGGCTTGGTCTCATGTTAGAACTACTTCTTAGATTTTCTCTCTTTTTTTGCTCGTTGGCCTGGAGAAAAATTTCAAGTTTTTTTGGAAACCTTTCTTGGGCATCCATTCCAAAACTGATACAAATGAAGAACTTCTTCCATTGCCATTATTAAAGTATGCAGGCGTATTGGCTTATTAGCAAGATGTGAGTTCCAGACCAGTCTTGACAATACAGTCCAATTTGATTCAATTAAATGTACAGTACTGGCCAAGGATGCATTTGCGGTGATCATTTTCATCCTGAAGTATGTTTGCACTGTTTTGCCCAGAAATACAAATCTGGGCCCATATTCACAAAGCATTTAATCTTACCACTAAGAGTACTCCTACGTCCGACTAAAAGTTTCTAACTAAAAGTTTTCTCCTAAATCCTATTCACAAATCTGCTGAGACCAACTTTCACTAAGGAATAGCCAGAACTCCTAAGCTAAGAGAAAGACTCTGTTGTTATCATCAAGTCTCATGCGCGAGCTTGCTTTCAATCATAAGAAACAGGTTTGTGAGTAGGCATGCGCTTCAAAGCCTGCTGCAAAGAACGTTAAACAAACAAACAAATAAGACATTAAAGAATAACAGAATATAGGCCGACCCACAGGCCGAGGAGCTTCGTTTTCAAAATGCATTTGTATGATGACACATTTGTGTAGACAGGAGCTAGTTACATTTAATTCCATTTCGGCACTGAGTGGGTTGTTTCGGTTGGTGATGTATAGCATCCCTGGCGAGCTCTATGATTAACTACTTCTTAGTTCTCCCAGACTGAGGTGCTACTTTAAACGCTTTACGAGGAACCTCGTAATAACTCTTAATCAGAAAATTAGGAGTCCCAAGGTGAAAATTGACACACCCAACTTTTAGCCTTAAGCTGCTTTAAGCCTTAAGGGCCCTGATTCTTAGAATGGTTCCGTTAGTAAGTCACAGTTGGAAAGATTGGTAGTTTTCACATCAATGTAATTTGCTGCAATCACGAACCAAATGTAGTTTGAACAGTGGACGACACGCCCGCCGAACAGACTCTGCATATAATATATCCTGCGATCATGTTCTTTTTTCACTGTCTCTGTGCTTTCATGAGGTTAGACTTTCCATTTAAACGCTCTAGTCTAGTGTCTGTATTTATGTATTGCTTGGAGATCTTACACAAGGTGTCAGTTTGAAGCACTGTTGTTTCCTTGAAAGCAGCCTCCTCACGTTATATTTTGGTTTCTCCGGCAGACCGTGACGAGTGTGCCAGCATCCCTGGTTTATGCAGCGGCGGCGAATGTTCTAACACCATCGGCAGCTACTTCTGCAGATGCCCAATAGGCTACGACACAGCAGCGGATGGGTCTCGGTGCATAGGTGTGTATAAGCAGGCCTGCGGATGGTCCTTTTGGTCCACAAACGTAGCAAGTGCAAGTGATGATTTGTTGCTGAGAGTGGATAGGCATTGTTTTTGGGGGAAAAAAAGATTGCCAAGACGGCCAAGATAACCTGCCAAGACTATCTCAAATTAGGATGGATTTCAATGAAGATTTTTGCACAGAGAACGAAAGGTGTCAAGTTGGTTTCCCCCTCTGCCTTCTCTGCCTGCCAAAGACAGTCTCCCCCCCTCACCTTGCGCCACCCCCCCTTCCTCTACCCCAAAGCATGCAAAACTCTCGACCACCCTTCAGCCATTAAGTCTGGCTAATGACCACCACTGGATTCTGGCCCGTTCCAGTCCGAGCTTTCCCTCCAGGGAGAAGAACATCGGGTCCTTAAGCTGCCCCTCTGGAGTCCTCCGTCCAGCCCTCGCCCGCGGTGATTAATGTGAGCTCCAGGGATGGGAACTGTGGCGGCAGATCTGCGGCTCAGGACAGAGGGGTAAGCAGAGCCGGCTCCCCAGGCACAGAGGAGGCCATGTTGAGAAGAACACTTGAACCACGGCCAAAGGAAAGAAGAAGAGGAAGGGAAAAAAAGATGGGGAGGGGGGTGGGAGTGAGAGAGAGAGAGGGAGAGGGAGAAAGAGAGGCGCAGGCAGTAGAGGAACTCCCGGCTGTCTGAATTTAGGTCAGTAGTCGCCTGCTCATAATTCCGCAACAATGAGCTATTTTCTTGCACGGCGGTGATGGGAGGGAAGAGGAGAAGGGGGGGGGGGGGGGTACACGGGGCGTAGCATCCCACTGTGCATACCTGCATGCCGCCGTCTCTCTTTTCGGGTCTCATTAGGGCCTTGGGACGGCCGCTGCCCTCTCGAATGCTACCTCCGTGGGGCTTCCAACTCATTAAAATGCCCTGGCGAAGTCACCCGTCAAAAACCCGTCTTACGGGAATCATCCTCCCGCCCGCCCCACCCCTGCGTGAATCTGTTTGTCATCCGGTGACGCTGGAAAGTGAAAATGCACCGCACCACGCTGTGCATCGACAGCTGCGGGCCACAGGTTGCTTTCATTTTCTTGTCAATGCCTCAGACTCATTGCCAATGACATACAGCCAGATGTCTGCTTTATAGTTCACTGTGCTCTGTAATGCTGACAAATACATCATGCCGGCCTTTTATAGTTTCGTTTACTGTTAGATGCTAGAAGCTCTCATCCGTCGTGTGGATAGCATGATGATGTTCATTTTTGGGATGATTTGTGGGATTGGAATTCTCTGACAGCAGCATTGGGACCACATTCCTTTTTTCTTCCTCTTTTCACTGTCTCAACCTCTATGATCTCCCTTGTGTGTCTGAGACATGTGTTGGCCATGTCTGTCGTGTGGGAGATCACAGGGAGAGGAAGTGCAGGGACACACTCACCACACGTGGTACTTCTCCCCCCCCAAACCTGGTGGAAGAAAAGCCATCTCTTATCGAGCCCAATTGGGTTCTGCCGAGTTCTCGGAAAGCGCCATAGAGGGGGAAACTGGGTCAGAGAATTTCAGCTCTCAAACACACCCACACCCCTCCCTCACACACACACACACACACACAAAGACACACACACTCACACACACACAAAAATCCCTCTCCCCCTGGAGGATGTTTGTCCGGAAGGAATGTCCGCTATGAAGCGATCGCTTCCAAATGTGCAGCCCTGCCAAGCATCTCTATCGATTTCCCATGACTGCGGAGGAGCATGAGGGGGCCTGCCTCCAGTCATGCCCCGTGCCTCAGCCCCGCTTGTTTGACATGTTCCGAGGACTAAATGCCTGTCCACAGACAGCAGCTGTCCTAATGTGATAAACCAGCCCGATTTGTCCACCTAATGAGTCGGGATGAAACCTGCTCTCCTCCACAGATGCCCGCGGAGGATTCTGCTATGCCAGTATGGTGAACGGCCGCTGTGTCAACCCCAACCAGACGCCCATGACCAAGTACCAATGCTGCTGTGACAGCGGTCGGTGCTGGTCCAACACAGCCACTCCAGAGATGTGTCCAATGCGGGGGACAGGTGGGTGCTACAAGAGGGTCTGTATCATTTGAATGCAGCCTTGAGCCAAGCTAGTTATTTTTCAGATATTCTTTTCTGTTTTAAAGAGTATTTTACTGAAGCAGAAAGTAATTATGTATATTTTGTACCCGAAATATATGAGTGACTGTCTTTTAATAATTAAGGGTGAAGACATTAAAATAGAATGAATTGTAGGTTATACTTTATGTTTTTTTTATTCGATTGCTATTTGGTACTTTCAGTCTCGTAGTGTAAATTGCTAAAGTGGGACTGTCTGTCTGTAGGTTTTATGTTGTATATAAAATATTCCAAACACGTCCAAACCGGTATGGATGACCAAATTCACTAATTTTCCAAATGTATGACGGTTCTGACTGATCATAATTGCCCCTCTCCATGCAGATGAGTACCTGCGGCTGTGCTCCCAAATCCCAGTTGTTGGCCCGGGTTCTGAATTCCCTGGTGGTCCAGGTTCTGTATTCCCGGGTGGTCCTGGTGGTCCAATCATCCAACAACCGCCACTCATCAGTAGTCCAGATATCGCCGGTCGTCCTGATCCTTTCGATCGCTACCGCCCTCAGGTACCTGGTGTAAGTGTTCCTGGTAGAGGCCCCCTCGACCCCCACGACCCCCACGACCCACGCATTCCCGCTGGTGAGTCCTTCCTGAGTGACAGCAATGAATCAGTAATATAACCATAGAAACTCTCAGGAATCATGGAACTGTTGCACACAATGACAGCAATGAATCAGTAATATAACCATAGAAGCTCTTAGTAACCATGGAACTGATCTGCACAATGACAGCAATGAATCAGTAATATAACCATAGAAGCTCTTAGTAATCATGGAACTGATCTGCACAATGACAGCAATGAATCAGTAATATAACCATAGACACTCTCAGGAACCATGGAACTGATCTGCACAATGACAGCAATGAATCAGTAATATAACCATAGAAGCTTTCAGTAATCATGGAACTGATCTGCTCTGCTATGGCTATGTTTTGTAAACCGAGTCATCACCCAATGAAACGATATTGTGAGTTTAAGATGTTGGGTCTGAGTGACAGGCCTGCCTCTGTTGCTCTCTCCCACAGTCGTTGCGACCCAGAACCTGACCAGCATGTGTAAGCTGTATCTGAATCTCTGCCTTAACGGGCGCTGTGTTCCCACACCCGGGAGCTACCGCTGTGAATGCAACATGGGCTTCCGTCTGGACTCCCGTGGAGAGTGCATCGGTGAGTATGGTGAAGTGTGGTGAAGTGTGGTGAAGTGTAGTGAAGTGTGGTGGGTATGTGGAAAGGTACAGGTTGCCTGGGTGTGGGTGCACAGACCTTTGACTTTGATTTCTGGCAAAAGGGTTTTCACTCTTTTCCACATTTTTAAAGATCATTTTTAAAGATCTTTTTTTTTTTTTCTAGGTTCATATTCTCTTTTACTGATCTCCTGAGTTTTGTTATGTATGTGCCATACTGTGCCTGCCTGACTGAAAAGCTCTGTCCCACAGACGATGACGAGTGTGAGAGGAGTCCATGTGTGCACGGCGAGTGTGTGAACACGGCAGGCTCCTACTTCTGTAAGTGCGGACCAGGCTTCCAGACCACGGCAACCAGGATTGAGTGCAAAGGTACGACAGTGATGTCCTTCAGCGCTTACACTTGAACAACCCTGCACACACACACAAACCAAACACACATTGAGACAGGCCTGCACCCACACACACACACATTGAGACAGGCCTGCACACACACACACACACACACACACACACACACACACACAAATACACACATTGAGACAGGCCTACACACACACACACACATTGAGACAGGCCTGCACACACACACACACACACACACACACACACACACACACACACACACACACACACACACACACACTCACACAAACACACACATTGAGACTGACAAACACACACACACACACATTGAGACTGACAAACACACAGACTCATGAAGTGCTTTGACTGTTCTTCACAGATCTGGATGAGTGCGTGGCCAATGGGCGCATATGCAATAATGGCCGTTGCGTCAACACCGTGGGCAGCTTCAACTGTGTGTGCAATGCTGGCTTTGAGCTCACACTAGATGGAAAGAACTGCCAAGGTAAAACTTCCATAAAACTATTTTGTCATTGTGAGTATGTGACTTCTAATCTAAATCATTACGATATTATATTTCATTGGTTCAGTGTATGGTGTTTTTGGTTATTTTAAGGTTGTACGTTTTGCCAATGTCAAGTTACAATATTTCGCTTATATAAGTACTGCAAACGTTGATATTGCAGATTTAAGGCCCTGTGACAATGATTATGATTAAGTATCCTTCATTAAGTGTAATCTATAGGCTTAACCAATCATATTTATGCACTGAGTTTGACGCCATTGTAAAATGTCTTGTATAACTGTTATTTAGATCCAGTTATCCTTCAATTCAATTCAATTCAATTCCATTTTAATGATATAGCGCCATAACAATACAATTGCCTCTAGGTGCTTAACAGAGCCCAGAGCCTAAGATCCTTAAAGAAAGATCCAGTAAAGAAACATTCCCAAGTCAATGACGTATTTTGTTTCTATTGAATCTCTGTTGAATTCCATGTAAACCCTGGTTTCTAAAAACTGCCCCAAGGTGTCTGTTTTACTCAAAGTCTTACTTGCGTGACTGTGAGCTGATAGAGATGTTCTCATCTGGCCTCCTTACAGACCAGGATGAGTGCCTAAGGAACATCTGCCAAAACGGCATGTGCATGAATGAGGAAGGCAGCTTCAAGTGCATCTGCAAGCCTGGCTTCTACCTGGACCCCACCGGACGCTTCTGCCTGGGTAGGTGTGTGTATGTGTGGTTTGTGTGTTTGTGATATGTGTGTGTGGTGTGTGTGTGTGTGTGTGTGTGTGTGTGTGTGTGTGTGTGTGTGTGTGTCTGTGTGTGTATGTGTGTGTGTGTGTGTGTGTGAAGTGTGTGTGTGTGTGTGTGTGTGTGTGCATGTCTTCATTGTTGCAGTGCCTGCAGATCTGTCCGTGAGAGGAAGCCTTGTGAAGCGTGGCGTTGATGAATGCTCTCATTAATGATTTGTATAGTCTATCTCTGGGACCGCAGCCCTTCTCCTGCCTGTGCTAGCGTAAACTGATCTCTCAGCCCAGTGAGCGCAGACATAATACCCAACCCATGCGTATCATGGCTTGGACCCCATTATCATAATTGTGATAACGCACGGCTTTCGCCGTCTAAGGGCCTTTGTGGGACTAACCAACAAAGGAGATTCTTGTCTGACTGGCTGGAGTGACTAGAAGAAATGTTTATAAAAAGGTTAATATGATTTTGTTTGTAATTTACCACAGCGAAGAACCCCCTGAACAAATGTCATGTACAATATTTCAGACTGGAACAATCCACTCATTGCCTGTAGTGCACTGCATGGTAGAACATCTGAATTGTAGCCTGACATTGTAATACGATATAGTCCAACATTTGGTTCTTTTCTGTTCCCACTCTAGACATTAATGAGTGTGAAACTAATGGAATGTGCATGAACGGCCGCTGTGTGAACACCGAGGGCTCCTTTAGGTGTGAGTGTATGCCAGGCCTGGCAGTGGGCCTGGATGGGCGTGTGTGCGTAGGTGAGTACGGCCGTCACTATGAAACATGCACCCATGTTATCTTACAATACCTTGTGAGGACAATAGAGAATAGAAATGTGTGTATGTATTTTAAGTCCCATGAGACAGTGATTGTTGTTGATCACTGTGACAATCGCATGCAGTTTTTAATGCCTTTTAGCTGTTGTGCTAAATGATTGCGTAAACTACCGCACCCCATGTTCTGACCACAGTTTCTCATATCGACTTGTTATTATTTTCTAGCGTTCATTTCAGTGATGAAATCATGTTTCGATTGTGCATAGATGACACATTTGTGCAAGACGTTTCTTATTTGTTTCTCCCCAGACAGTTTTCTTGACCTCTTTTCATTTTAATTTGCTCTCTGACTTTTTGTCCCTTCGCTCTTGTCTTGTGTTGGGCTTCAGACACACATATGCGCAGCACCTGCTACGGAGGTTACAAGCGGGGACAGTGTGTCCGGCCCTTCCTCGGGGCCGTCACCAAGTCAGAGTGCTGCTGTTCCAACCAGAACTATGCCTTTGGGGAGCCGTGCCAGCCGTGCCCACCTCAGAGCTCAGGTATGTTGGATAGCCGTGTCAACCGTACCAGCCATCCCCACCTCATAGCTCAGGTATGTGTGCTCTCCAGGTGAAGCAGCTATGGCATGAGTGGGCCTTATGTCAATAGCACAAGAATGGTGTCTCTCTAATTCCTTTAGACCCACTGAAATGTTTTTTTTTTTTAACCACACTGGTCTTTTGTTTTGTCCTGGCTGCTTCCTCAGAAGAACACTTACACTCAAAAAGAAAACATATTCAATGTGTTTAAAATGAACAACAGTGTGCATTAAATCTGTACCCTCCACCAGCTGAGAAAAGAATTTTAGTTTGAGAGATGATCATGATGATATTAGTCAAGCTAATCTAAAAAAGATCTTCCTGAAGTTCTGTAAGATCTATAGAATTTTCGTGCGGTTGGAAAACACAAAGGGGCTTTTGGTGCTGTCCTCCAAATAAAATCTCACTTCAATGCATTGTTTTTAGTAGGCTTTTTCAATAAGTGCTCCTTTATGATACCCAGTTATAAAAACCTCCTTCTTTTGCTAATGCTAAAGATACCCAATGGTCAATTTTTACTGCCCTCTTATTGTTCATCATCATATAATATCTTGGAAGACTGGTGATATTTCACACGGAATCAGGCAAGCTATGCCTGTTTAAATTCTTTCTCCAAGAGTCACCATTTACTGTGCAGTTTAATAACAGAAAATCTATCTGGACCTCTGGTTTCAATCATCAGAGAAAAGAGTAAACTGCCCACAGAAAAAGTACACTTGAAATAACCTTCCCTTACCCACTACTTTATAAAACACGTTTCACTAAATGGGTACAGGCAATTTTGCTTTGGCTGCACTGGGCATCAGGCATACTGCAGTGGAAAACTGAGTGTGTGGCTTCTCTGGCCCTTTTGATTCTTTTTATTATCGTCAATGACAGGAGGACGGAGAACAGTGAAGCCGAATAAAAACACCATTCCGTTTAGTAATCGCCAATGAAATTTGACATTATTAGTAGAAATGCAGTTGTTGTGCCTCTGTGTTGAGGAGCGCAGCAGACTCCGCTGTGAGGTTGAGACGAGTCTAGCAGGCTCCAGGGGAGAACAGTGAGCACAGAGCAGTGGGCACCCCATGATGGATAGGGTTACTTGTTTGCTTACGCAAGCTCCAAAGAGCCAAAGAGCCAATGAATGGTTAGTCTGAAAAAGTCTGCCTTGGCTTGACCCCATATCAAAATATCACCAGAAAATATGTGCCATTAGCCAAATGTTGCATGACACTCCTGGGGGTGAGAAGCAGACCCCACAGGCCAGTGCATGGACATGGAAAACAATCCCTTAATGATATGACACGAGCTGTTGTGCTTATGTTGTAATTCTCAAACTCAGCTAATTCGGTTTTAAATAGTTTCATAATCCAAGTATAATTCGTATTTAATTCCCATATGAAGTCATGAGACGTCTAAACAGATGAAACCATAATGTGTATACGTATCGATTCTTTAGTTTTGCATGTGTTTGGTTCTTCATCTTTCTGATGTCTTTTTAAGACATCCACTGAGGCTCCATGTCGCCACAAGTAAAACAGCGATTTCTCGTTAGTTCTGCCCATTAAAGTCTCAATATCAAAAAGACGCCAGGCTGCACCACATTAAGCAGGCTAGTTTTATATACACTAAGGCCAAACGCGAGAGCATGGAAATGCATAATGACATGGTATTAAATGTCTTACTGGATTTTTACAAAAGTTATATTTTGTATTCCATTATTGGCTTTGGATTTACACTGAGACTGCCCTGTGTGTATTTGTCTTCCAGCGGAGTTCCTGGCCCTGTGCAGCCATGGACCTGGCACGACCACCGACGGCAGAGGTGGGATATGCATGGAGGAACAACAAAACAATCAGAGAATGGCTGATATGGAGATTGAAATGTGATAATGAAAATGTGATACTAGTTCTAGAAACGAGTCACCAACGTGTTTATTTATGTTCCAGATATTAATGAGTGTGCGCTTGATCCTGATATTTGCCAAAATGGAGTTTGTGAGAACATGCTGAGGACATACAAATGCAACTGCAATTTGGGATTCGAGGTGGATTCTACTGGCAAACAATGCGTTGGTATGTATCTGTGAAACTTATAAGTACTAAACTAAATGGACTAGATATACATCAAAAAAAAAAGATTGTGGTTTGAATGTTTCTCATGGAGTGCATTTGCCACTTACGAAACCTAATTCAGTCTCAGGGAACGTGGCAGAAGAGGGGAACTTTGTTGTATTCCTGCCGTCTAACTAAGTCATGTGTGTGACTCCATGCAACCATCTCACCACTCTTCTCTTCTCCTCTCAGACATTGATGAGTGTGCTGTGAACAGACTTCTGTGTGACAACGGGCTGTGCAGGAACACCCCAGGCAGCTTCACCTGCCAGTGCCCCAAGGGCTTTCTTTTCGACCCTGAGACAGACGTGTGTGAAGGTGGGTCACACCTTACTGTGGTAAAATGTCTTTTTTTGAATTTCCCCATAACTTGAAAACGTTTTTGTGGTATTATATTCTCGGTTTATTTTGGATGGGTCTTTTCCATGCAGACATTGACGAGTGTGAATCGAGTCCTTGTGTGAACGGAGGCTGCAAGAACAGCCCCGGGTCCTTCTTGTGCGAGTGCTCAGTTGGCAGTACGCTGGACAGCTCTGGAACACAGTGCATCGGTACGACATCAAAGCTCGGAGAGGAATGGCGTTTTGCAGATGTATTCTAGGTGTCTTCGTTTTATGAGTTGGGTAAAAGCATATTCCTAGGGTGACCCTTATTTGAACTGTAAACCAACAGAGACCAGTAAAGGAAGATGTTGGCTGAAGGTAGTGAATGGCCGTTGTGAGATCAACATTAACGGAGCCACCTTGAAGTCCCACTGCTGTGCCACACTTGGCGAGGCTTGGGGCAGTCCCTGTACCAAGTGTGAGCCAGGTAAGATACACACACACACACACACACACACACAAACGTACACACACACACACACACAGGTAAGATGGACAGTCCCTGTACCAAGTGTGAGCCAGGTAAGATGAGATAAACTTGTATTAATCCCGTTAGGGAAATTCAGGTGTCATAGCAGCAGGAAAAAGAAGTGAATAAAAGGGACAACAGGAATGGGAATCAAACATACACATAAAACATATAAAAATCTGTGTTTTCTCCTCCCCAACCATCTGTGTCTGAAGTTTGCGTGGGCATGCTTGGTGGTGTTTGAAAATGAATGTTTTTTCTTTTTCTTTTCAGATCCATTCTGCCAAAAAGGGTTTGCCAGAGTTAAGGGATCAGTATGTGAAGGTGAGACCAGAAAGCTAAAAGCTGTGACATTTCAATGTGTCCGAATGCTTCAGTCCATCAAATTGATTTGCACTATCCTAAGAAGTTTTTCAAAATTGTGCATCGGTAACCATTTTTTTTTTTTTTTTTTATCACTTGCATTTTTATTGAATTTACAGAGCTTACTATAGAACACAGAAAATAAGAAAGGAAAACAGAAAAGAAAGATAGGAAACAAAACAAAACAAAAAATAACATAAAAAACATACTTGTGGGATAGTACATTGGTAGATAAAAATTACAAATTTGTAGTATGTGCCTTGTAAACATAGATAAAGTGTCCACTTTTGCCACCTCTTTACAAGCAAGTCATGCCTCAACTCTAGCATATGAGTTAACCTCTCCATTGTGTAAAGTTCTTTTATGGTGTCCCGGTAACCATTTTCTGTCCTTTATTAATGTAAGGCTGTTGACACAGACCGTTTATAACTCCTCGTTTCCCTACTGATAGATGTGAATGAGTGTGAAGTGTTCCCGGGCGTTTGCATCAATGGCAAGTGTGTGAACACGGTGGGATCTTTCATCTGCCAGTGCCCCAGTGGCATGACCGTGGATGCGGCTGGGAGAACATGCATTGGTAGGTCCACCCGACGGGACGGCCCTGACGTGTCTCTGAGTCACTGCTGAACACCCCCTTCAACCCATGACATCCCCGCTAATGGATTTAATTTATAAGAAACCATAAATGTAATTATAGTGGAGTGTAATCTTGAGACCTGAAATTGAAGTTATAAATATGGACTTGGCTGTAGCTAATGCTGTGACTCAACTGTTATTGGCAAAACGTGATGGGCTATGCGATTTTATGAACCCTGGACCTCATGTCTGTGCATGTGTATGTTGTGTGTGTGTGTGTACGTATGCTTGTGTGTGTGTGTGTGTGTGTGTGTACATGTGTTTGTTTGTGTGTATGTTTGTTTGTTTGTGTGTACGTGTGTGTGTGTGTGTGTATGTTTGTTTGTGTTTGCGCACTCTCATGGACATGTGTGTGTGTGTGTGTGTGTGTGTGTGTGTGTGTGTGTGCGTGTGTGTGTGTGTGTGTGTGTGTGTGTGTGTGCGTGTGTGTGTGCGTGTGTGTGTGTGTGTGTGTGTGTGTGTGTGTGTGTGTGTGTGTGTGTGTGTGTGTGTGTGTGATGTTTCAGACTTGAGGACTGAGCAGTGCTACCTCTCCCACGAGGACGAGCGCTGCGGAGCTCCCATCCCCGGACGGCACCGTGTGGACGGCTGCTGCTGCTCCGTGGGCGTGGCCTGGGGCCCTGAGTGTGACGAGTGCCCGGAGAAGGGCAGCAAGGAGTTCAACCTGCTGTGCCCACGCGGCCCGGGCTTCTCCCACAGAGGAGACTTCATCAACGGGAAGCCCTTCCTCAAAGGTAGGACCAGTGGTGTAGTCCAGGGTATACGCAGGTATACGGAGTATACCCACTTATTTTTCAGTCAGCATTGCGTATACCCACTTCTCAAAACAGGGCGTTTATCCTGTGCTGTATGGGCTGCTTAAAAAAAATGAAGAGTATGCCCACTTCTCCAGGGACCACTGCAACACTAGGACTCTCAGACAGGCTGGTCGCAGCATTCAGATTCTGTTATCATACAGAAGTCCTCAAATGCATCACTTACATGCCACCTGTTAGATCCCTATTACCACCTACACTTGTTAAACAACCCTATACTTTATATACGTGAAGGAGAATAAAGAGCCAGCTTAGAGTAATTGGAACATAAGGTGAGGCAAAGAGATATTGTATCGCCCCTGAGGGGTTCATTTTGCAATAACAGTTTAATAATAGCGGTTAGACATAGTGTTAGCTTACTAGCTTCAGCACTGTCCATTTAAACTCCATTGGTGGCAGTGTATCGTTTCCCATGCCTATGATACACAGTTCTGCAGACATCTGTACGGACCTCTTAACGTCTTAGACTGACCAATCAGAATTGGGTATTCCACAGAGGCCTGTAAAGGACTGACCTGAAGTATGCACTCATACACAAACCCCAGCCTAAAACCCTAGCTTAACATGAATCTCCACAGCATTATTAAAAACATGCACTGCCCTTGGTCAAGTGAACGCAGGTTTACAGTGACCGCGCAGGAATCCTGGTGTATATGGTATCCCAGGAGACCTGTAGTTTTACACGGTCCACACACCCCCCCCCCCCCCCCCCCCACACACACACACACACACCACCCTCCATTCACAGCCATCTGATATCCACTTCTGCACTCCAGGTGCATCAACATCTGCAAGGCTTACTTGCACTTTCTTTGGTAGCGGTGCCAAGTAGTGCACACATAAAAAGCCCCTTAGACCGGCGCTGTGTGTCGGACCTCTGACAGAAATGAGCTCGCCCCGCTGCTGCCGGCCTCCGGACCTGACCAAGTGTCACCTCTGCCAATCCGTTTAATGCTGTCTGTCTCCGCAGATATCAACGAGTGCAAAATGATTCACAGTCTGTGCACCAACGGCCGCTGCCGAAACACCATTGGCAGTTTCCGCTGCAGGTGCGATAATGGATTTGCCTTGGACTCGGATGAAAGGAACTGCACAGGTGAGCTCATGGTCTGAGCTGCTATTCCAATTCCCACTGTTTCTGCTGAGTTCCGCTCGAAATCCGGTTACTAATGCTTTCCCCAGCCAGGTGGCGGCTTGTGTAAGTGTACAACTACAATTTCCATAGGCAGCGGCAATCCATCAAGACTCATGCTGGAGTGTCTCAATGTTACCACTGTCTGAAATATATGTAGAGCATCATTCATATACGTGCGCACCCACGCACGCACAGACACACACACACACACAGACACACACACACAGACACACACACACACAGACACACACACACACACACACACACACACACACACACGCACACACGCACACACACACGCACACACACAGATAGGCTACACACAAACATACACTTGTATACAGGTGGGTTGTATGGATCTCATTGTACTGAAATCTGTCTTCTCTAGATATCGACGAGTGCCGGATCTCCCCTGATCTCTGCGGTCACGGCACATGTGTGAACACGGGGGGAGACTTTGAGTGCGAGTGCTTCGAGGGCTACGAGAGCGGCTTCATGATGATGAAGAACTGCATGGGTGAGCTGAACGCTCCCAAACTCCATCGCCTCACCGCTGAGATTTACGTTTCGCCTGCTTTATTACAACACAGCCATGCCAGCCCGCATGCACTGCAACATACCTTAGACAAAGTACCCTTAGCCTAGTTAATGATCCTCAAAGGGACACTCACATGCAAATAAAAGAGATTTATTCACACCGTTTATCCGCAAAACAGGATGGGATCCCAGTCTGCCAACCACCTAGCTCAAGGCACTGCCATGTAATTTAAATGTTTTTTTATTCTTTCTTTTTTCTCCGTCTCTTTTTTTTCTGCGGCTTTGAAATGAGTGGCTCGGCAGAATAATTGGCCGGGCTCATAACGGGACGTGTGCTTGTAAGGCTGCTCAGGCAATTTCCTTGAAAGGGTCGGTGCAGCATGTTGAATCAGCTTTATGGGAATCACAGTCATGCGCTTAGAAGCGCTGCCTGTGTTCCTCAGCTGGGTCGACACCCCCCCCCACGCGCCGTGCCAGGATTTCCCTTCCATTAGAGAAACACGCCATCGCTCAGTGGCCCTCCTCAACTATTTTTATACACACAATTATCCCCTCTTCACATCCTACCATCTGTGGAAATGTTTGTTGATTCATCTATGACTTGTTAAAAAAATATACATTTAAATTAGTTTGCCAGGACACCAGGCTCTCATTATCTGTTTTGCCTCGCTCTGTCTTTCCTATCTCTTCACTTCTTCCTTTCTTTCTCTCTCTCTCTCTCTCTCTCTCTCTCTCTCTCTCTGGTGAATTCATTACAGCTGTTGCTGAGACTCTGTGATACACTCTAAGCACCTTAGACTTAGAGATGAGTGGAGAAGAGATTGAAGTGAGTGATGCAAGTGTTTGTGTCTGTGTGCCCTGGCGCCTTGCCCCCCCCCCCCCCCCCCCCCCCCCCTCCCAGACATCGACGAGTGTGAGCGGAACCCTCTGCTGTGCCGCGGCGGCGAGTGCCTCAACACCGAGGGCAGCTTCCAGTGCCTGTGTCCGGACGGCCACTCTATTGCCCCAGATGGCTCCGCCTGTCTAGGTGAGTGAGTGGGGGATCGGTGGAGCCGGGCCATGGGGTTCTAGGAACCAGCTCGGATGTCGCCACTAAATGTAAACCAGCGGAGTGCTGTGGGCCGGCGACGCTGCCAGAACTTTTGAGCAACGCTTCGCACGCTCACAGACAGGACGGAGAGCTGAGTGAGTGTGGGGTGGGTGGGTGGGTGGGAGGAGGAGGGAGGGGTCGGCCATGATGAAACAAAGAGGTTCATTTACACTGTGGGTGTTGCGAGTCATTATTGCTGTCTTTGAGATAATGTGTTAAAATTGCTGTGAAAATAAATAGGCACTTAGCACTCCCATGATGACTGTGCCAAAAATTGGATGATGATAATGATGAACACATTTTCAAACAATGGAAGGGTTTTTTTATGTGCAGTACACAAATTAGTTATCAAACACGACCTTAGGCGTGGCTTTTTAATCAGCCTTTTTCATGCAGCGTTCATTCGGTGAATCCGTAAAAACCCGCTTAGTCAAATTGGACCATTGTCAAGCCACAGTTGGGCACGCAGCAGATGTACATGGCGGCCAGGGTGGTTGAGCCACACGTGTAGATGAACATGAACATTTGGCCCTGGTGTCAAGTGGTGCGAATGAGTCCATGTGTTTGTGTCTGTGTGGGTGTGTGGTCTTCCTGGTCTGCCTGATGGATGTGTTAATAGGCCTTTGAGATAACAAAGATACAGAGAGTTTAGACGTCTCTCTTTTTTTTTTTGTCTGGGGTGGCGGTGATGTCTGGTGTCTGTATGTGTGTCTGGGGTGTGTGTATCTGTGTGTGTGTATGGGTGTACGTGTGTGCGTATGCATGTGTGTTTGTCTGCATGTGTGTGGTTTATCTGTAATGACGGGCGTGTCGAGGGTGAGATAGAGTCTGTCTGAGTGAAAGCCTGTGCTGGCAGGAAACGTGTTTTGAGAAGGCTTGCCTAACTCTAAGTGGATGGTGAAAGCCTTGTGTGCATGAACAGCTACACTCTTGACACGCTGGGCTGGGTCCTTATTTTATTTCACCGAAAAAGCACGAGCGTCATTGAGGTTTTCTGTGCTGTGCGCAAGTGTGCTGTGATGTGTTAAGACAGAATGTTAATATCTTGTGATATTCTGATCCTTTAGTGTGCTTTGCTATACCAATTGGGTGAGTGAGATGCATGGCCCTGTTCCATGCGGTGCTCCTCTGTAGAGTGCTATGTTGTGTCATGGCAAACCATCCTATAGTCTGTTCTTCTCTTCTACCCTGTGCCGTGTGCACTGTGCCATGCCACACCAGTTAACCACCCTCTTCTACCACTGTGCCCTGGTTTTGTGAGGCGCTGAACTCCAGGACAGCAGATGGAAAGCACTTCTTTCCAACTAAGTCCTTCACCAAGTTCTCCTCCACATGAAAAGATAAATACACACTGTTGAAAGCAGCAGCCCCCAGCTGTATCCAATCACATTAAAGGCCTTATAAGAGCATGCCTCTCACGGCTGCCTGCCCTAAATGCCTCTGGAAGTTATATTGTACCAGTGATCTGAATATAATGGTGTTATTATACTTCTAAAGTGAAAAATTCCTCATTTTGACCACATGTGTGTGAAGACCTCAGTGGATGACCTCATGCATGTAAATTATTTGTGTTGCTGGTATTGTTTTATTGCGGGGATGAATCCTGGGAATTAGCGAGCAGGAAAGACTTTAAATGCGTTTATAAGCAGTGGCCACCATCCTCACGCAAGTGCTTTACCAGATGTGGAGGTGCATGATGAAAAATGTCTAATAAAATGTGTTTGTTTGTTCCACAGACATTAACGAGTGTGAACTGAGTGACAGGCTCTGTAAAAACGGCCAGTGTATAAACATGATTGGACGCTACCAGTGTTCGTGTGACACCGGATACAAATCCACGGAGGACAGGCTTTCTTGTATAGGTATGAAATACATACACCTTTCCATAAAACATCCCTTCGTGTGTTGTTACAGTTAGCATAATAATGAAAGACTGTGTGTTGTTACAGTTAGCATAATAATGATAGATTGTGTGTCGTTACAGTTAGCATAATAATGAAAGATTGTGTGTCGTTACAGTTAGCATAATAAAGAAAGATTGTGTGTCGTTACAGTTAGCATAATAAAGAAAGATTGTGTGTTGTTACAGTTAGCATAATAATGAAAGATTTTGTGTCGTTACAGTGAGCATAATAAAGAAAGATTGTGTGTCGTTACAGTTAGCATAATAATGAAAGATTGTGTGTCGTTACAGTTAGCATAATAATGAAAGATGTGACATCTGGGTGATGGGTGAACATAAAGTTTCACGGTCACACCTCTCTGTGCTCTCATCTGGCAGACATCGATGAGTGCACCATCCAGAATGGCGGCTGTGAGGCGTTTTGCACCAACTCAGAGGGCAGCTACGAGTGTAGCTGCCGCAGTGGCTACGCCCTCATGCCTGACTCACGCAGCTGCACAGGTGAGTCACTTCACCACTCTGCCCACATCTGTGGGCCTTCTAGGGCAGGTGGAGTCCTGGTCACCCTGTCCCCACCCTCACACACACTCCACACTCCCACAGACAGGCTGAGCGAGGTCGGAGCATAAGCACCGTGTAACCTCAATGCTCTAGACAACCACTTTTTTTATGTCGCTGAGAGTATGTAATAAAACCACTTGATTTAATAAAGGTCTCATGACTCAATAGTCTATTCAAGATCTCATGACTTTTATTGCCCTGGTGAGAAGGGTCAGATACAAAACCTCTTTAGATAGGACATTCCCAAGATGGATTAAAGGTATACAGCTGAAATAAAGTCAAACAATGACCGTTGCTAAGCTATTCGCCAGCTGTTGCACTCCTTCACAGATGGCTGGTGTGTTTCCATGGTATCTTGTGAAAATGGTTGCTGTCTTACTGTTGATACCAGGAATGAAATAACCAGGTCGCACACATAGAGGGGCCATATTTATGCTAGCTTGACAATGCTATTTGCCCATTGTTTGTATGTTTTTACAGACATTGACGAGTGTGAGGAGAATCCAGATATATGTGATGGGGGCCAGTGCACAAACATCCCGGGTGAATACCAGTGCCTGTGCTTCGACGGGTTCATGTCCTCTGAAGATATGAAGACATGCCTGGGTAAGTTTCACCCACTCAGTGCAAAAAAAAAAAATACCCCATTGTGTTTTCTATTCACAAATCAGATCTGATGCGTTTGTCAGAATGAATGGAATGCAACTAGTTTTGAGGGTAATCACAACAGTGCTTGCTGGGAAGGGGAATGCTTGATATTTGGGTGAAACGTGACAAGAGCGACATATAAGATTGAAACCAGAACCTCCTCTGGCACACTTAAAGAGCACCGTTCCTTTTTTGGTCTAAATAAATAGTTGGTATTTTTAGGCTGAGCAACCTCTTTTCCCCCTTGCTTTGTTTTGAAGATGTTGATGAGTGTGAGCTCAACCCAAACATCTGCCTGAGCGGGAAGTGTGAGAACAGCAGAGGCTCCTTCATCTGCCACTGCGACTTGGGCTACTCTGTGAGGAAGGGCACCACCGGCTGCACAGGTAACATGCTCACGTAAAACATATCCTTCATTCTGGAAGAATGCCACAAGTACACAAACATGAGTAGGAAGCCTATAGCATGAGTGTAAACCATACAGTTTGTTATTGGTAGCACTACTGAAATGAACTGTTTGTAGCTAGCCTTTCTTGCTAACATTCACCAGACAGCCACTGCAGTAGAACGCCCTATTTCTGCCTGACACTCTTGAACTTGAATGGTTAATGTAAAGCTGTTTTTTAGCTGGTGGTTACATAACTCATGCAGAAGTGATTATTCACAGAAGTGATTTTTCCTTTTTTCACAGAGCATATTTATGTGACAGCTAGTATCAGAATAAAACCCCAGCTAGCCGTGGAAGATAGCACCTAGCTTTAAAAACACAGATGTCATGAGGTTAAGGGATAAGAGTGGAACATGAGTGAGCACATGGATATGACGGGTCACTTTCACACCTAACAAACTTGGTCAGGGCAGGGAAGACGGCCCACTGATTGAGTTTAGAGCGCAACTCTGCATGAATGAAAGAGGTCTTTCTTCCAGGCGCAGTCGAACGGAGCCTAGTCCCCCCCACCACCACCACCACCACCACTTGAGAATGCAGATGGATGATGTCAGTCAGATGCCATATGGAGGCGAAAGTTTACTGAGTCAAAAGGAAGCTGCCAGTAATTAAACAGGAGTTTAAAGAAGTGGAGCAGTGAGGCAGAGAGGGGTAGACTTGGCAGAGGGCAAAACCCCTTTCCAGTTAATCTTTGCTTGACGTGCTTTGGCCTATGCTTACTGTAGAACCTTCTTTCCCAACATCTTCTTGGTAAAGAGTGACTGGATTGGCCTTGACCAAGGGCCCACCCAGCAACCCAGCAAAATAACTTAAGGAGGAGCCCCAGTACACACAGGGCTGTTGTTCTGCCAAGGTTCCATAGTCAGAGCTTCAGTCGAGCAGATGTGACATTACAGTAGCTGCTCTCAGCATAAGGATGTCTGATACCATATCTGTGAAGCTGGCCTATTGTGTTGTGTCCTCCCTGCTTCGACTCTCACAGGCTCCTGTAGGCTAAAGGCCGTGGCGCCACATGCGGTGCGTGAGGTCACTAGGATCTAATGTTGGTTGTTTGGCGAATGCCGTGTGCCTCAAATTACGCGTTGTTTGTTCCTTTGTTGTCCTTTCATTAACTCCAGTTAAACATTACGTTATGGTTGGGCCATTTCAATAAAACATAATAACCATTCCAAAACAAATAAATAAGGCGATCGAGGGGGGAACTGGAAGTTCATTTTTTTCCTAGCCGTTGCGCCTCCCTCACGGAGTGTTTGGATGAACTCTTAATGGCGTGAGGACGATGGAGGTCGTGAGAGTTCTGTGTCCACAGGCACTTGGAAGGACATAGTTTTGTTAATTGGTGTTAACTGATGATAAGTGAATACCAGGCCTTAGCCAAAGAGGAAAACTAATACCAGCCAGCTGCTGGAGAAGTTCGATGGCTGCATTTTATATGCAGCACACACAACCACACACTACCAACCCACACATTCACACACTTAGGTCTCAGTGTTACAGTCATATACGTTGCTTGATTCGTGTGTGTGTGTACAGCGATACAGATGTTTCGGACAGAAGGTCTGGTGCTGATGGGGGTAGTGCAGGATTGGTGATGTCACTGTAAATGTGAAGGAAGTGTGGTGGAATCGCCCTAGCAAAGAGGCTAATGGGGCCATGACCTTCAGTTAGAGCGGGACAGAGAGAGAGAGAGGGGGGAAGAAAACTGAAAGAATGGAAGGAGAGTGTGAAAGACAGCTGGGAATAGAGAACAGCAGGAGAACAGAAAGGCGAATACGGTCCACAAGAGAAACCCTACAAGATGAGCATGTGTTTCTATGTGTGTGCACGCGCGTTTGTGTGTGTATAAGAAAGAAAGAAGGGGGAAAGAAAGAGGGAGTGAGACTGTGTGAAACCAAGACGTGTGCTCGTGACGCTTAGCCGCCAACTTTCTGGGTTTTATTAGCAATCCATCGGCATGACTCAGTTGGCCTGTCATCGGCGATTGTTTCCAGTTCGACAAACAAACAAGTGGGACCAAATCATGAAACAACCTTCGGAGAATCCCCCCACCCCTGCTCGGCAGCTCAACAAGCATTCCTATCCTACGCAGATGTTATTTGCCATGTGTTTTAATATAAGTATCGTAGGGGAGTCTGGAGTGGAAAAAGCATAAGTTTTGGTCCATTTGATTGGAATTTCGACCTTTGGATAGAATAGAATGGAATTTACAATCGAACAAAGGAAAGTGAACAAACAAGATCTCCTAAATGAAGGGAGAAGCCCAGCTTAAGTAAAAGTTTGGGAAAGCAGGATTCTGAATGTGAAATGAAACACTCAAATAACATTTGAATGTCCTAAATATGATACTGTCTGGTGCAAGCAGACACTAGTTTGACTTGTGTTCCACCCTAGAACACTACTACTTCTAATACTTGAAGAACAGTCACATTCTTTCCTCAGAATGTGTAAATACTCCTCCTCAGAAATGAGACGATATGATCCATCTTTATCAATTAAGATAGTGGAATTCCTGCTTGCAGACTGAATTGGCTGCCTGTCAGGATAGCAGGATGGCCAAGAGGGATTTAATGAAAGTGTATAATCTTTAGTCATGAACATGCACACAAGTGTTGGCCCCTCAAAACAGATTTTACCTCAGTTTCCCACCACCTCTGTAGCTTGCACTTACAATGGCCAGATTAGTTTCCATTTGGCAATAAAGAACATGGGTTAACCTCCTTCAAATAGTCAAAGTTGGAATTGTGACCATTACGATTTTACTGGGCCCTTTTGACACTTAGGTAAAGCATGGCCACGACTGCGCTCCACTTCATTTGGAAATGTAAATGTCAAGGGCTGGGTCCTTCCTTCGCCATGTTGGCTTAAGTGCGCCCTGACTCTGACTTGATCCAGCTGCAAATGATTGCCTATGGGGAATAATCCCCACCTCTCTCTCTCTCTCTCTCTCTATTCCTCACTGAGTATTGCTGCAGCACGTATAAAGATAGGGTGGGAGCCCATTTGTCAAGCACAGGGGTTTACAAGCTTAGGAGTGGCCCTGTGTACAGTAAGTCCACATTAAATCACCCTCGGAGGGCCCTCTTTGTTGTGCACATGGGATGTCCACTGTGTGCAGCAGACACGCTTGAAACGCTCAGCCCTGTCTAATGTCATGGCTTCCCCCCTGCCTTGGTTAGAGAGACTACCCTCCCTCGTCCATATGCAAGGCATTAGCCTCGTTTTTAAAAAGGGCGCAATCTGAATTTGCCATTAGGAGAGGTGAGCTGGCACGTGAGTGTGACACAGATCTTTCTCCTGCTCTCTCTCTCCTCGAGCAGACTGGGCTGCACTGCATTGGAGGACTGCTTTCGTTTTTTTTTTTTTATTATTGCTGGTGGAGTTTCCACATTCTTTGCGTGCTGCAGTTGTTTTCATGATCCCCCCCCCTCCTCCTATCCTGGACCCCCACATTTTGTTTCAAAGGTTCACAGGAAGCATCTAAGCATCTGTAATCATATGAATATATATCCAAGGCATCCTGTAATCAGCTCACACGATCTCTCAGGCCCTCACATTAACACAAGGGCATCTTTTTTTTTAATGGGACCAGGCCTCAAATTTGCACAGTGAAAATTGAATGCCCTCCTCTCTCTAACGAGATTGAGCATGATTATGATGTTTCGCTCTCCTTGATTTTCGCTCTCCTTGAGTTTGGAGCGCCTGAATGACAGATCACAGAAAGTGGAGAGAATACAGAGTCAAGGAAAAGAGAAAGGGAGAAAGAGAGAGAGAGACAGAGAGAGAGAGAGAGAGAGAGAGAGAGAGAGAGAGAGAGAGCGAGAGAGAGAGAGAGAGCAGTCTGAAATCTTGGTGTGGCAGTGCCTGGCCTCCACTCATTCCTCTCACGTGAGCCTTGCCTCTGTGGAGTTACAGCAGGCAGCAGGCCAGGGATTGTTTCACATGAAAGTTTTCCAGATGCTTCCAGAGTCAGTGTACATCTTTTGTTATGTGCTCTGAACTCTCTCTTTTTCACTGCAAATAATCTTCATCTTGCCAAAGCATATCATCTTATATCTACGCAATAAATCTGATTCATCTTGACCTGAGAGTGCTCAATGCAGAAATCCACTAGATCTGAGGGGATATCAACTTAAAAGCCCTTTGTTCTAATCAAATGTACCTATCGAGCTATACTGGAAGATCATCATATTTTCCCTCAAAATCAGATATTCTTCATTTCCTTTTAGATTTTTACAATAGTTAGAATGTTTTAGGCATAGTTGTCTTTTAATCTGGGATTTTTGTTGCGATATAATTTGGAATGTGATTTAAGAAAATAACTATTTGTATCTTGGCAACATGAACATTTTCAGTGAAGAAACCCCAGAGGCTCCTCTGGATAAAAGCCTTCAGAGAAGCTCACAAATCTCACATGGCATTAAAGACACGCAAAAAAGTTTTAATGTTACAAACAACACATTCTTAACATATCTATATTTGGACTGTTTTGTGACTTTTAGCCAATGTATTAGACACATTTCATCATGCCTGAAAGATCTCTGCTTCCCACGAGCTGGGAGGACTTTGAGAGAGCCTTAAGCAGACTTGTGAGGTTTTAGCATGTCATCCCCTGTGTCATGAGAATCAAGCTGATGTGTCCCATTTATATACTGTATGCCAATCTCCTTGTAACGCCAGTCCAAAGGAATTCCTTGATTATTTTCGAAACCCTCCCAGTGTTAACTTGTTTTCTCCACCAGAACATCTAGTCCTCAAACAACGTCAGCACTATAAAAAGACGATCGTTTATATGGCAAATTAGAGAGGGCACGCAATTGTGATTTATTCAAGTCATATTTGAAGTCGAGTGAGTCGTGCAGCTTAGGGGGTGTGGGCCAGCAAACATTCACCCGGGCCTCAGCTCCAGATCAACACGGAGCGGCTCCTGCCAGCTGTGTTTGTCCGTGCGGACGCCTACGTCACTTGGCAACCAAGCGTGTTGCTTTTTAGGACGGTTTCGATTAGCAGGGGATGGTGGGAGTGTTGTGACATCTCCTTCTTCATCCGTGCCGAGGACCTCTCACCCTGCTCCCCCAACTATATACAACCTTGCACACACACACGGGACATGAACACCAATTAGGGGCAGGCTCGTTGAACCCAGGTGGTGGCAAGAGAGTCGCGCTGAAGGGGGGCAGTGGGGCAGCTGAACCAGGTCGAGTGCAGCCTCCCACGGATGATGGGGGGGGGGGGGGGGGGGGGGGGGAGGATGTGGGAGTCCCTTGTTCCCGAGCGGACAAAGAGACTGCCTTTCTGGGCATTCCACGGCAGAACGGTCAGGCCCGTGTCGTATGAGTGCCGCTCCAGTTGGAAATAAGTTTGTTGCATTCTTGGAGGATTAGATTTGCTCTATTAAGTGCTTCTGCGGTCAGGAGGCTTGATAGCGAGCCCAGAGATACCCTGCAGCTGAAAAGCAGATCAGTGCTGCTGCTTATTTCTCCCCCTATGGGGTGTGTCATTGAGCAGAACATGGCCCTTGTCCGTGTCCGTGCAGAGACAGTGTCCATTAGTCATTATTAACTAACACATGTACGTTTCTGCATTTGTTTCAGTTTTCATTGTGATATCAGCCTCACAAAACAGCAACCTCCTCCTCTGTCGCCCCTCCCCTTAGGGTTATCTGTTAAGTCAAGCAGCTGAAACGTCTCTTCTTGATTTGTTTTTTTAGATATCAACGAATGTGAGATTGGCGCCCACAACTGCGACAGACATGCCGCGTGCACCAATTCAGCAGGCAGCTTCAAGTGCAGCTGTGCCCCTGGCTGGATTGGTGACGGGGTGAAGTGTACAGGTAAGAGCCTTCAGATTGGAGGATATGAACACTGAGGGGAGCCCATTCATTATCTGTTAAGGCTGATCCTGCACTGTAAAGCTGAACAAGTTCAGAGTATTTCAAACTTTTGATGTAACCGATTACATAATAAAATTTGAGTACATATATATTCTTTTTTTAAGTAAACTTAACTTAAAAATTATTAGTCAATGAGAGTTAGCAGGCAATGTTTACTCAAACAAATACATTCCAATACAATTAAAACGTTTTCACTTGCTAAGAAAACTAATACATTTTAAGTTGGGTCAACTAAATACCCGGTTTTAAGTACTGAATACATAATGTAAATGAGTTAGTAGAACTGTCTGGGTTTACAGTGTGGAGCCTGGAGCTATCAGTAGTCTGAGGTCATGTCGAGGTCCTGGGTTGCTCAACTCCATTTCCTGTTTACTAATACTACGAGTACTAATCCCTGACCACTCTGGCCTTTGGCAACCTGTCAGACTTTAATATTTCAGTGACTCCAGTGCCTGTTGTCGTAAGCAAAATCACTTATCTTAACGTGTGTTTCAGATCTGGATGAGTGCTCCAACGGTACCCACATGTGTAGCCACAACGCTGCCTGCATGAACACCATGGGCTCCTACCGCTGCGTCTGCAAGGATGGCTTCGCCGGTGATGGCTATTACTGCTCAGGTTTGTGCCAGATTTAGTCCCTGATTTAGTACTCCTGCCCCAGACAATTCACCATAACCCATTGGCTGCCCCTCTGGTTTTTGCAGATAGTGACGAGTGTGCAGATAATGTGAACCTGTGCGAGAGCGGGCACTGCTTAAATGTTCCCGGGGGCTACCGTTGTGAGTGTGACATGGGATTCTATGCGACCCCTGACGGCAAAGCCTGCGATGGTAAGGACACTCTCAGATTGCATGATGTAGTTCTGTGTCTGAATTCCCCACAGTCAATTTACATTTCTGTAACTTCTACCTGCCATCATATGTAGCAACTTAATTAAAAATGTACATGGGCTGTAACAAACTGCTCCCTATATTCGTAAGATATTTTTAGTTGGATGACTGAGCTTATATAAATATTTTTAATAGTCTTATATACGTCTGTATACTCAGTCTTAATAACCATTTATGAGTGAGTGTTAAGTGTATAAATGTTAGTGGATCTAACAGCTTGCTGTAATCAGCTGCTTCCAGCAGAGGTGTGGGTTTCCTCTGCAGGGCTTCATCCTGCCTCCTTGCCCCAGAACTGTCACTCCGCTGTGAGCTTCACACGTCCTCTCTTCCCCGCGTTCTGTTGATTTTCCCCTCCATCCCATGATCTGCTAATCCCTAACAGCTGGCCTCCTCTCTCTGTCCGCACAGACGTAGACGAGTGCACCTTCTCGAACGTCTGCATCAACGGAAGGTGCCAGAACATGCCGGGCCTGTTCCGATGTGAATGTCACATTGGGTACGAGTTGGACAGAAGCGGCGGCAACTGCACAGGTGAGTGTTCCCCCGCAGTCAGGGTCAGAGTCAGGGCACCTCGAGATAAAGATGATTTTCGGTTCACTGTCAGCCCAGTGGAAACTCAACTGTCCTCGTTCCGAGGTTGCTGACTTTGTGACTCAGGAATGAGGTCAGGCGAATATTACACACAGTCACCGTGTCGAGCCAAACTGATCATTCCCCCTCGGGGCAGATTGCGTCAAATTCATCGATGGGGTCGTTAATGACTTATGTCCTTATGACAGCCATTATGGGGCGGGTAATGACACCGAGTTCACGGTAAACACGGGGCTGTTGGCGGGCGCCGGGCCACGGAGAGGTTGCAGGCCTGTCTCGGGGCAGTGTTCCGCAGCCAGCCAGCGCTGAGGTCGTGACAAAGACCGGCACAGTGCATGGCACTGCTTCCCCCTCACATGGAGGGAATGGAAAGAGTGATCCGGCCCCAATCCTCCCTAGCTGCGCTGTCATGGGGAATGAGCGCATGCATAAACAGTGGGAGGCAAAAGAGGACGCAACACCGCAGAGCCACACAGGGCCGGCCGGGGTCGTCCCCCGCAGCGCCAGTGGTCCTCTAGCTCTCCCAAGTGCATGTGTGTTCATGTAGACACCGCACGGACACACCCGCATGCAGACACGCACAAGCTGAACCCAACACAATTAAAAAAAGTCGTAATATTGTGCAGTGCTCATTTTTTGCTATATTTTCCTGTGGCAGCCCCTAGTCTGCCCAACTACACAAGCAGTCAAGTATAGAGGAACATAAATAACAAACTGTACTACATCATATATGTTAATAATGTCTCTCTCTTTTACCTCACAGATCTCAACGAGTGTGCTGATCCTACCATTTGCATCAGCGGGCACTGTGTTAATACACCTGGCAGCTATGTGTGCAACTGCCCACCATTCTTTGAGCTCAACCCATCAGGAGTTGGCTGCGTGGGTGAGTTTCCCCTGTGCTTGGGGTTCTTTTAAGGTCCCGTCTGAGAACTATACATCTAATTAAATGCAGTGATGTTGAGGACCCACCATAGTAGATGGCTCTGTCAAATGTGAATGTCTAGTCTTTTCCCCATGTAAATGTAGTCAGTATTACCCATGATGAATCACAATATGTTTTCCCTTTGGAAAAAAAACGTATCTCTGTGCCGACGACCACTGTGTGTGCCTTTCTCTAGATACACGATCTGGCAACTGTTACCTGGACGTACAGTCCCGCGGCGACGCGTCAGAGAGCCTAAGCTGCTCCAACGAAATTGGCCAGGGGGTGTCCAAGGCCTCCTGCTGCTGCTCCCAGGGCCGGGCGTGGGGGACGCCCTGTGAGGAATGCCCCTCGCTCAACTCCTGTGAGTCACCCCAGCCTCTTTGGCAGGCCAGCAGTGTCAGTGTGGAAATTAACTGTGTTGTTGTCTGTTTTTTTTTTAATGAAGTAGTTTACAAAAGACCTCTTTGTGCAATCTGGAGGGAAGACAAATGCCTTATTAAATCTAGCAGTTTTACAACTTAGGTGGGGTTGTTTTGGGGAGTGGAGGTTGGACGATGTAAGTTATTTTGTTTGCTAGCTTTAGTGTTTCTGACTGTGTGTAGCTGATCCAGTGCTGGTCCAATGTGGTCTCATGTGAACTCTTTCAGCGGAGTATAAAACCCTGTGTCCTGGAGGAGAGGGCTTCCGACCGAACCCCATCACTGTCATCCTGGAGGGTAACTGTCTCTTGTTGTGTTTGTCAGTTACAACAGTGCTACCTGGTCTGCTACTTTTTTGTGGTGTATTAGAGCAAAGTGGTAATGCATACTGAAAACAAATATAACATACTGTATAGTATATATATTTTTTCCCTCATTTTTCTCTTTCTCCCACTCTTTATGTTTGGCAGACATCAACGAATGTCTGGAGCTTCCTGGTTTGTGCCAAGGAGGAAATTGCATTAATACATTTGGGAGCTTTCAGTGTGAATGTCCAAGGGGCTTTGCATTGAACGAAGACACCAGGGTCTGTGAAGGTAAAGGACACAAAAAAATCAGTTCTCTCTCCCTTTAGGCTCCATTTCTGAAACATTTTAGGCAGAAAGGAAATTGAGAGCAGCCATTTGTTTTCCTAGGAAGGGGAAGGGGGAGGAAATATCAAAACAAGCAATGCTCGCATTTGTTGTGTCCTAGCTATCGTGCTGGTAGTGGTGCTCACTCCATGCTGTCACATCTGTCGATGAATCAGAAGAGCGGCTAACTTTTAGGCCTAATCCCCTCCAGAAGGCCCTTACGGCCTGTCACTGGGCCCCTGTGTTGTGGTCAGTTGACATCCCCACGACAGAACACTCTCACAGAACGCATGGCCCCTCAGAGACCAGTGTTCATGTCCTCCCTGGCCAACATGTGCTTAACAGCATTTTAATTGGGCCTTGTGTTGGTTGGACGGCAGAACAAAAAGGTCGTGTCTGGAATTTGCAAGCATCCGTATCATTTTGGAGAGGATGTGCTTCATTTTCTTCCGTTATTTTTTTTTTTTTAATGCAAGATGAACTGACTTTTTTTCCAGTCCTCCAGAGGCTTGAAGGCATGGTTACAATGAGAGCCTTCCCTCCCTAATGAGATGTGCTCTTCTCTGTGTCTCGCCCTGTTCCAGATGTGAATGAATGCGAGCGTCCCGGGATCTGCGGTCCCGGTCAGTGCTACAACACCATCGGCAACTACACCTGCATCTGTCCACCAGATTACATGCAAGTCAATGGTGGCAACAACTGCATGGGTGAGTATTTGCTCCATGATTCAGCCTTGTAACTGTGGCTTAGTCAGAGATAGAGTCTCAAATAGTCTCAGATAGAAGTGTCATTAGTATAATATGTCATGGCTAGAGACTGTCCTTATTTGTCATTAAAGTGTCACCTCAATTATAGAAAGCTATTACTCTATGTTGATACATGATTCTTTTTGTCAACACAGACATGAGGAAGAGCCTTTGCTTCAGGAATTTCTATTCAGACAATGGCACTTGTGATGGAGAGCTCAACTTCAACGTGACTAAGAAGATGTGCTGCTGCTCATACAACATCGGCCGAGCCTGGAACAAGCCCTGTGAACAGTGTCCCGTGCCAAGCACAAGTGGGTGGACAGTTCAAATGCCAACGGCCTAGCATGCTAACTCCTTCTGCTCAATCTCAAACTTTGATTTTGTGAATTTGTTTTCTCTCCTCAGCTGAATTTGCCATCCTGTGTGGCAGTGAGAGACCTGGATATTACATTGACATATACACTGGGCAGGTCATTGGTAAGTAGTAGTGTAGGAACATTCTTGTTGCAGTAATGTCTCAAAGAATGTGTTTTGTTTGTAACACAAAGCTAAGTCTTCTCCCCGGTGCGGTGTGACAGACATCGATGAGTGCAGGGAGATTGCTGGTCTGTGTGAGAATGGAGTGTGCATCAACATGATCGGAAGCTTCCGGTGTGAGTGCCCCATGGGATTTGTCTACAATGACAAGCTGCTCATCTGTGAAGGTCGGTACATCAGTTCCCTCTGACTGAGGAAGTCTACACCCTACATGTCCATGCCATAAATGCCTACCCTGGCCATGACAACCAACAGACACAGAAACAAATGCAGATGGTTCACATAGTTTTCAGTCTGTTTGTCATGGGCCATTGTGGCTACTAATGAGTCACCATGAGAAAGACCATTGTAAAGATGGGCTGTGGCCTAGTTATATTAATTCAAGTGAATGCGTGTGTGTGTGTGTGTGTGTGTCTGTGTGTGTGTGTGTGTGTGTGTGTGTGTGTGTGTGTGTGTCTGTCTGTCTGTGTGTGTGTGTGTGTGTGTGTGTGTCTGTGTGTCTGTGTGTGTCTGTGTGTGTGTGTGTGTGTGTGTGTGTGTGTGTCTTTGTGCGTGCTTGTGTGCTCGTATTCTCAGACATTGATGAGTGCCAGAATGGACCAGTGTGCCAGCAGAACGCTGCTTGTCAGAACCTGCCTGGAAGTTTCCGCTGTGAGTGCAAGCCTGGGTACCGCTTCACTTCTACAGGACTGTGCCTGGGTAAGCCTCCACCGTATTGACACATAGTTAGAAAGAACGTTACGAGATAAAGTAGATGAAATGTCAGAAATGTGTTAATGGCTGATCCATGGTATCCATGGTGATGTAGGCCATTAAGACTAGCTGTGTAACCAATGACTAGCAGTGACTAGCAGTGTACACCAAGCAGAAAAGAAGAAAAACAGATCTGTCTGTTTGAACTAAAGTGTCCTTTCAGTGCCGTTTTCAATTCACTTTTAATGCAAGACATCCAAGGATTCTGTTCCCTGTTAGTGTTTCACGCACAAGGAGAGTTAAACCGCAGGGAATACCAAGCTCAAATACCAAGCCGAAATACCATACTAATATTTGGACTCAAGATACTTTCAATGACAGACATCTTTGTTGTGCGTACCCAAACCAAAGGCCTTAAGTCACAGTCAGGAAGTTATAACTGTGAAATATAAAATCCCCCTCAGCTCTTGGCCGGCCAGTTTGTGAAACTGTGAACTATGCCCTGTGCGAGTAGCGTCTCGGGATGCAACCCCCCCCCTGCTCTCGCATGAAAGGAAACATTAAGACATGAGCTATGCTCTGTTATAACTGGACAACAGCGGGAGCTATTTCAAGCTCTGGAGGAGGGCAATCCATCACAAGGGCCTGGCCGCCCTGGAGCATGGATCAAGCGCTGCTGCTGGTGCTGGTGCTGCTGCTGGTGCTGCTGTTGCTGCTGCGGGGGTTTTTGCACAAGGCCCCTCGCAGGATGACTCAGGGTCTGGGAATTCTCATCCTGCTGACTTCCCACCGGCTGGGCTTGTTTTGTGTGCAGTGGCACAGCTCTCTGTTGGTATGTGGCCAAAGGTAGCAACGATGAAGAAGATGATGATGATGGTGGTGATCATAGGAATGGCCCTGGTAAGATTGGTGATGAGAACAGTGGATAGTGATGGGCACAGTTGTTCTTGGTGATGATGGTTTATAGAACTTAATGTTAGTATTGGTTTTTATATTGCTATTTCAGTGCAGGATACAAGCAGGAGGGATTGTAATTGTGTACAGTAGAAGATGATGATGATGATGATGATGATGATTCGATCTGTTGACCTTCTTCCTCTCCTCTTTCTGCAGATCGTAATGAGTGTAATGAGAATCCCAATGTCTGCCACCCTGGACAGTGCATTGACACCGTGGGGAGCTACCGTTGCATATGCCCCAACGGATATAAGTCCACCTCAGACCAATCCATGTGTATAGGTCAGTCACATTTAATACTGGGGTTCATTTTAAACTGTGTGTCTATGTGTGTCTATGTGTCTCTTCAGATTAATTTATTTGTGGGTGTGGTTGATTGCTGTTTCATAGATGTGGATGAATGCGAGAGGCAGCCGTGTGGCAATGGGACATGCAAGAACACACTGGGTTCCTACAACTGCATCTGCTACCCTGGCTTTGAGCACTCCCACAACAACGACTGCATTGGTAAGCCTTAGGGAGTGCGATGCTGCTCCTGTTTCTCATGGCCTACACACACAGATTTGGCCTTAGTGGCGTCGTGCTCCAAACTGAGATGATTATCATGTTAAAAATGTTCGTAAACTGCCCGCTCTCCGTAGAGCTAAAGGCTCACAGCAGAATGTGTTCTGTTCGCCACAGCTTCCTTCATTGTTTCACTGTTTCCTACCAGGCTTTTTTTGACCAGGGTTTTTTTGTAGGGCTGTTTGTCGTTTACTGTTTGACTGCACAGTGACAGCTTTTGTGACTGCGTTTCAGACCAGGACGAATGCACCACGCAGAGAGGCCTGTGCCGCAACGGAAACTGCCTGAACACGGTGGGCTCCTTCGTGTGTGTGTGCCGGGACGGCTACGAGCTCACGTCAGACGGGAGGATGTGTGTGGGTAAGAGGATGGCCCCGGCCCCCATCGCACCACACGCTGCCAAGGAAAACAGGATACGATTTCATGTGGCTAATTTTTGAGGTTGTGCAAAAGAAAGAAAGAAAAAGATCCCTGCCTGAACACTCAATGCGTATGGCAGTCATAGATGATCAAGTGTAGAATCAATGTGTATTGCAATAATAGATGATCGCATGTAGGTTCAATGTGTATGGCAGTAATAGATGATCACATGTAGATACAACGTGTATGGCAGTCATAGATGATCAAGTGTAGAATCAATGTGTATGGCAGTAATAGATGATCACATGTAGATACAACGTGTATGGCAGTCATAGATGATCAAGTGTAGATACAACGTGTATGGTAGTAATAGATGATCACATGAAGGTTCAATATGTATGGCAATAATAGATGATCGCATGTAGGTTCAATGTGTATGGCAGTAATAGATGATCACATGTAGATACAACGTGTATGGCAGTCATAGATGATCAAGTGTAGAATCAATGTGTATGGCAGTAATAGATGATCACATGTAGATACAACGTGTATGGCAGTCATAGATGATCAAGTGTAGATACAACGTGTATGGTAGTAATAGATGATCACATGAAGGTTCAATATGTATGGCAATAATAGATGATCGCATGTAGGTTCAATGTGTATGGCAGTAATAGATGATCACATGAAGGTTCAATATGTATGGCAATAATAGATGATCGCATGTAGGTTCAATGTGTATGGCAGTAATAGATGATCACATGTAGATTAAATGTGTATGGCAGTAATAGATGATCCCATGTAGGTTCAATGTGTATGGCAGTAATGGATGATCACATGTAGATTAAATGTGTATGGCAGTAATGGATGATCACATGTAGGCTCAAATGTTCTTGCCCTGAACACAGATGGTATATCTATCTCCATTGAAATGCTTTTTATTCCCCTGTAGACATCAATGAGTGTGCCGACAACCCTGGAACATGTGGCCCCGGAACCTGCCAGAACTTGGACGGCTCCTACAGGTGCATCTGTCCTAATGGGTACTACGTCGTGGACGAGAAGTGTGAAGGTATAAACTTGGCACCTCGCAATCCCATTGTTAGGCTGGTGGAGTGCACGTTGCGTGTGTGCCCTGAGCTTTATAAAGCGTGATATAATGTGATGCAGACGGCGCCCCCAGAGACCCACACCCCTGTTCCCAGTGTCTGGAGGTATAAAAAGAGGATTGTTCTTTGGTCACAGGTCTGCTGGATTAAGCACAGCTGTCTTCCAGTGCTACTCCATCTGTTGAGCTTTGTTGACGTATGTGATTGAAATAAGCAAAGACGAACACACACACACACACACACACACACACACACACACACACACACACACACACAAACACACACACACAAACACACACACACACACACACACTCACACACACACACACACTAACACACACAGACACTAACACACACACACACACACACACATACTAACACACAGACACTGTATAAACTTGGATAAAGGACATTCACTCACATCCTGCATACAATTTGTGCACTGGAGTGGAACTTCATCCACCTCTCTTTTGCCCTTTTTCTTCACAGATAGATGAATAGATAGATGTACATGGAGCTGGAAATAAATAGAGGTATTGATAAATGTTATGTTTAAAAGAGGATACTTTATGGAATACAGTGTGCTCTAGGCCGAAATCCATAGCAACTACACACTTTAGTTTTTGATGATTTCCCCCTCCTTTCCAGAAAGAAACAGATCTGCAAGCACTTTAGAGTGCAAGAACTTTAATAAGAGTGAAAGAAAACTATGCAACTTCTAAACGAATGTAATTTGGCATTTGCTGACAGTGTCCCATACGAACGGCAGGCACTCAAAGAAACACACCTGTTCACACAAGCTTGCGGTCAGGAGTTCTGTGGTTTGTAATACTCAGGTTGGATCAAACTACCATAGAGTGCTCACAGGCAAGTCATGCTGAGCCCGACAGGAAGGCAAGGGTTGGTAAAAAAAAAAAAAAAGCCTCCCGTCAGCTTTGTTCAGTCTCCCCTGAAAACCACAGATGGGCTAGCAAGAGTTGTACCCTTTGATTATGTCAGTCTGATGAAGTTTCTACAAGTTCAGCTTCATTTTCATGTTTGATGCAGTTTCCTGCAAAGTTCTAATATGTTTTAATACTCTGGCATAAAGTTGTGTGTGGTTCTGAGCCATAAAAAAATCCTGGCGAACATTTTTATTTTCTGAAAACATTCACCCTTTTATTAATTGTAAGAGCATGGATTTTGACTATTTTGTTTGTTTTCGTTTGTTTCTTGTGGCAGATATTGATGAGTGCACACAGAGCCCAGATATCTGCATCTCTGGCACCTGCACCAACACTCCAGGGGGCTTCAAATGTGACTGTCCAGAGGGCTACCAGCTGACCTCGTCTGGACGGAGATGCCTGGGTAAGGCTCTACATTATGCTCATACTTAAACTAACTTGGTCAAACCAGTAGCCATTATTTTCAGTGAAGGGAGCCAGAATGTTTCAAAATTACATTAGTACATCAAATTAAATCTGGAAAGCTTTAATATAGTTAAAGAAAAAAAAAAAATTCTCTGAATGTCAGTATGTGTCATGTCTTGTGCAGCTACATCAGGTTATCTTTTCACAGCTCAGATCACCATATGAAGGAATGCAGTGCAGTGACCTGTAACCACAAATATGTGATCTCCTTAAATGTGTAAAAAATTCTCAGCTTGTCTTTTCAGTGCTTGAGGTAGAGTTTCATCACCAGATCGTATATTCATCCTCATTCACAAGCAATTAACACACTGGGGCATTGTGGCCCCGACTCCCCCAGGGATGCAAAAGAAATGTCAGGTTCCTCACGTCGAGCCCATGTTTTTCCATTCGTCATCCATGGCGCAGGAATGTGTTTGGGAGTTCCCCCATAGTGAGGACAGGGATGACATAAGTTGAAAGGGAAGGTTTACGGCCTCTGCCTCCCTCTCCCTCTCCCACACGTGGGATGAAGCATGGACATGGGCGAGGTCCACCCAAAATGAGAAGCAGTTCTTGGGAATTTGAGCGAAAAACACTCAATTGAATAATAGATGGCCCTCGGGCCTCCCTTCAATTGAACAAAACATTTCAGTATTTCACCACTATTCTTACTGCCACATGGTAATATGGTGCATTCTTAATGTTTTTAGTGGCTCGTGGGTGTATCGTTATAGTACCATACCAACCTTTTTTTTTTTTTAAACGAGCAGATGCCATAAGTGGGATGGTGGTGCTGATGGTATAGCGGCTGGTGAAATGTGAAAGAGACATAATGTCAAATTTCTTTGTGAAAGACGGGGGGAAAATAAGCTGATAAATCACTTTGCAGGGTTGGGGGGGTGGAGGGAGTAACGAGACGCTCACTGCACATTCTTCCATGGTGCTTTTCAGCCAGGTGTGTGTGTCTGTGTGTGTGTGTGTGTATGCGTGTGTGTGTGTGTGTGTGTCTGTATGTGTGTGTGTGTGTGTGTGTGTGTGTGTGTGTGTGTGTGTGTGTGTGTGTGTGTGTGTGCATGCGTGCGTGTCTGTGTGTCTGTGTGTGTGTGTGTGTGTGTGTGTGTGTCGTATGATCTACGGGGGTCAGACGGATTATTTGTGTAGAGCAAGGGAAGGCCAGTACAAACACTCCAGAGGCCACATCTCCACCGCCTGCTTTTCATTACCAGCTGAGGAGGAAGAAAAACAGGTCCCTCTCAGGGATCCAGTGAGCACCGGTGAAGGATGGTGTCTGGCTCTGCCACGGCCTCTATGCTACAGTGACCACGTGATGAGCGCTAACGCCCTCCGGTCCTGAGGCCTGCACCTCTGTGGCTGATCCAGGGGACATCCTCATGGCCAGGTTTGGCACCCCAGATCGAAAGAGCGGGCCCTGGGCCCAAAGGCCTGGGTCAGGCTACTGGAGCCCCAGAAAGCATCTGGTGTTTTGATTACAAACGACAACCTTAAAATACGCGTTAATCCCACCTTAAATCCCACTCTGCGTCCTCACTCAGCTAGTGGGGCGACAGTGGAACAGGAAGTAGAGAAGTAGTTTAGTAATCAGAAGGTTGCTAAGAAGTGTCCTTGAGCAAGGCACTTTGCTCCTGATGTGCAGTGTGTCATCAGTGTAAATGTAAATGTGCATACATCCTTGTAAGTCGCTTTGGATAAAAGTGTCTGCTAAATGAATAAATGTAAATGTAGTGTGGGATACGGATGAACACACACTAAACGTTTCTCTCTCTGTCTCTTTCTTACTCTGTCCTTCAGATATGCGTATCCATTACTGCTACACCAAGTTTGAGAATGGACGCTGCCTGGCACCTAAGCACCTCAACACCACCAAGGGGAGCTGCTGCTGCAGTGCGATGCCAGGCGAGGGCTGGGGCGACCCCTGTGAGATCTGCCCCAGTATGGGCGAGGGTCAGTCCAGTTCTCCCACAGTCCCACAGGACACCAAACACATTCAGTTCTCAAATAATAAGCGTTTTAATATTAATCACACCCTGAACACCTGAATGATAATGCATAAGTTATAATGTACACAATGCATAAGTAGGATTTCTGTTGTTGTTTTGCTCACAACATGGCCAGAAAATGTCAACTTTTAGCTCGCTAAGCTATATGCTTCCATTTTTTTTTTCCAGAGGCATTTACAGTACTGTGCCACAATGTTGGCCAAACCTTTGGACACGATGACAAGCCTATTGGTAAGCTTGGTTTATACTCAGTGATTTAAATTGTTTTGAGTCAAATGCCTCAGAAATGATAGCAGGCTAATGAGATCAAGAATCAAGAACGGTTCAAGCCTGGTTTAAATGCCTGATGTTTTGGACTAGACATTGATGAGTGCTCTACCAACCCAAATGCCTGCACTAACGGAGAGTGCATCAACACGGACGGATCTTACCGCTGTCAGTGCCCCTTTGGTTTCCGACTGGACACCACCGGTATCAACTGTGAGGGTGAGTTTCTGAAGATAGCATTTCTGCCTCAATAATATCGTCTACTCAAATACATACAGATCCAAGTAGTACGTTAAAAGTAGGCAGAGAAGGCTATGGTTAAAGGATTTAGAAAGGGAAAAAAAGAGACAATGAGAGAAGAATCGAACATTCATGTAATGCTTTTGCTTTTACAGATGTAATGTAATAATCCTATTGTCTAATACATCAAGAATGTAAAGAAAAAGAAGGCTATGGTGAACAGTGCACATTCAGACTGACATTTGGTGTTCCTTCCCACACCCCTCATAGATATCAATGAGTGTGACCTTGGGAACCCGTGTGGCAACGGCACCTGCACCAACGTCATCGGGGCCTTCGAGTGCACTTGTGATGAGGGCTTTGAGCCGGGACCGATGATGTCATGCGAGGGTATGGTGTGATTCCTTTCATCCTCAGAATCTCAGCTAATGCACTTCTTAGCTCAAGATGTTTACACAGCTGTGAGGAATCTGTAATGCCAAGGCAAATGCTGGTGATGGCACCATGATGGCCAGTGATGTATCACCATCACTGATTAACTTATTAAAAACAATCACTTCCTGTATGGGAAGCTATCTGCACATAAAGCTTTTCATATTTAAAAAAAAACAAACATGATGTTGATCACGATTATTACATTTGAGCTAAACATATGGAACTTGCTAATTGCACATGTAGTCTTGAGGCAGTCATTCATCTCCTGTGTCTCTCCAGATGTGAACGAGTGTGCCCTGAACTCCCTGCTCTGTGCCTTCCGTTGTGTGAACACGCACGGCTCCTACGAGTGCAAGTGCCCCACCGGCTACGTACTCCGGGAGGACCGCAGGATGTGCAAAGGTACTCTATCAAATATTTTGTGTTATCTTTAAAGAGAGGAAATGTTTATATACAAAGAACCTCATGAAATGTTGTTTCTTAAGGGTAGTTCATCTCCCTGGTAACATTTTGGAGGGAAATTGTAGCTGCAGTTTTGCGAGTTTGAACTGGATGAGGTGTTAAATGAGGAGGCGGTATCTTTTCCACGGCGTTCCTGAAATGACATTGAGGTGTTTTTTGAAAAGAAGCCTAGACAGGGTGGCATGAGCCTCAGCTGCTGTCTTTCAATGAAGAATTCATAATGTAAATCCAAATTTTTTACGTAATGGATAGACATTTTCCTGGAGTCTTTATGAGGGTGGAAAATACGCAGAAGTGCGTTTACACTCTCGGAGGAGACACTGAAGTGCAACGGACGAGAGCTTTTCAGACTGTAAACTCTGAACAGGTTGAATCCCTCAGTCTCTTGTGCTATATTCGCCCTTATTTACATTTCACTTATAAACAGAACCGTAGCTCCATTTTCTTACTCGCAAGCAGGCCGAACCTGACTGGCTTAAGAGTAGATTACGCTATTCTCAGGCCACACTGCCCGTGTGACATTATACCTTCAGATTCACACAGCAACAGCAAAGGTCAGAGGTCATAGATTCGGACTTCCAGCACCGTTATTTGTCATCGTTACTGACGCACATGCACACACAGGCTGTAGTGTAACAAGAATGTTCTCTTTGTTATTTCTTTTTTCAGACCAGAATGAGTGTGAGGATGGCATTGACGACTGCGAGTCACGAGGAATGACATGCAAGAACCTCATCGGCACGTACATGTGCATCTGCGCTCCAGGCTTCATGCGGATGCCCAACGGGGAGGGCTGCATGGGTACGACCACATCACTGTGTTTTAGTTCAAAAAACGGGTGTGCAGCTGCCAATAGTACAAACACCTCTTGATGAAGAGAAACCACCTGATGGCCCTCAGGACTCATGAGCTGGTATCACACTTGCCTCAGCTCTGCTGGGTGCGTAGTGAAATGAGTTTGGTGCTTAGGCTTGTTTATACAGGGAGATTGAGGAGTATAAATTATCTGAAAAGTTGATAATCTCCATGCAGGTTATCAAGAGTGGTCTTTCTTGATTTGATTAATTAGGTTTTACTGAAATAAAAGTGAAAGAATGTTAATTTTTTTCAGTAATGAAGCAAAAATGAGATGCCATATCACAGCCAGCTGAAGCATTGTTACTAATGGGAGATCGTTTTTAAGATAACAGATTATGTGTATAAACAGTTCTGCAGTTTCTCCATTTTTATACCATTTTATCCCTGGCATTAATTCATGTAAGCTGTACGTTTAAAGCCTTGTCATAAGTCAATGAACCAACCCAAGTAATCAATGAATCACCAGTCCCTCATTTATCTAAAATACTAATTAATTAGTAAATAGTACTTGGAGCTGTTCTTATGTAAACCTATGTGTTCTGCTGTGCTTTGTCAGACCTGAACGAGTGCAGCACTAAGCCAGGCATCTGTCAGAATGGACGCTGTGAGAACACGGTGGGCAGTTACCGCTGTAAGTGTGACCATGGCTTTAACCCCAGCCCAACACAGACTGACTGCATCGGTAAGTGGCTGTTCATCCTCATAACAAACATTTGGGCTTTTCTCTCCTCGTTTCATGTCTGTAGAAGCTTAATGCATGCACCTCTTCATGTTTGACCATGGTTTGACATGACATACACTAGAGAAAGGGATCGTGTTGACCATGAAGTGTAGTAATGACATGGCCAAAGGTTAAAGTGATGAGAATATCACCTGGAAACTATAATATTTCAAAAAATAGTAGTAGCTTACCTTCCTTTTGAAGATTATCCACTCTGTTGAAAAAAAAAAAAAAACATTATATTGTTGCCGTCCCTTGCTTGCAGACAACAGACAGGGCTTCTGCTTCACGGAGGTCCTCCAGACGCTGTGCCAGATGACCTCCAGCAGTCGCAACAGTGTCACCAAGTCTGAGTGCTGCTGCGATGGGGGCCGCGGCTGGGGGCCCACCTGTGAACTGTGCCCTCTGCGAGGCACCACTCAGTATAAGAGGATATGCCCACTCGGCCCTGGGTACACAACAGATGGCAAAGGTAGGCAAATCCCTCCTTTAGAAATTAAGTTACCAATGAAGAGATACCTACGAGGAACACAGTGCAGTGTTTTAGAGGGGCTTGATGTGGCACGCTGTTAGCACGGATACTTCTTCTGTCTTTTGCCTCACTGAATTATCCCAATTCGGGTGTTGAAATATGTGAAAGTGCGACATCTGTATTAGATTGTATGGTAAGAATCTCCTTCCTCTATATTTCAGACATTGATGAGTGTAAGGTGATGGGTAACCTGTGCAAGAACGGTCAGTGCATCAACACTCTGGGCTCCTACAACTGTGTCTGTAAACCAGGCTATACCCCTGATATCATTGGAACTCGGTGTATCGGTGAGTGACTGCAAACCTGTCCAGGCTGTTGAGCATTTCTTGAAGCATCATCTTATGTGTCAGATTCACCTGTCATAACAGTCTTCACCACACTATTGTTCTGTTCAATCTTTTGTCCTTCTGTAGACGTGGATGAGTGTTCACAGGCTCCAAAGCCCTGTAACTTCATCTGCAAGAACACAGAGGGTAGCTACCTGTGCTCATGCCCTAGAGGTTACATCCTGCAGGAAGATGGCAAGAGTTGCAAAGGTAATGTGGTCTCACTGTTAAAGTCCCCTCACAGCAGATAAGCAGATAAGTAGGTAGACAGTGTATAAAAACCATTCAACCTAGTTTTTTATCCCAGTTTGACCATCTTTAGCTACACATATGAATTACATTTTGGAGGTGATATAAATCTGTTTATAGTGAGCCCCTCTTTACCAGTCATCGTCAAAATCAAGTGTTTTCTTAGCTATTTTCACAAACACCTTTAGGCCTCATATTATACAATGTTTTTTACAATCAGAATTGAAAGTTTAAGGCACAGTGAACTTCCCTACTGTATTCAGCTATGTTCACATTCAGTTGTAAACTGTGAATCTGTGAACTCTGCAGGCTTTCCAGTTAACTAGAGTTCACTGAGGGGTCCTTCGCTAGACAAAACTTCACATTCCCCCTTGACGTGCTTTCAAGGTCACCATTTGGCGCTGGGAGAGCGCTGGGCCCTTTGCCCAATTTCCTGCTCTGTAGAAAGGAGGGAGTGCTCGCTTGCTGCTACACTTCAGCTCTGGTTACGCTCTCTCTCCAAGCTGATCTAGAATCAGTATTCCCCAACCACACCTCTCCGCTGATTGTGAGCAAGACATGACTACAGTTCCCAGACCAGCTGCCTAGGATGGAGAGTTATGAGACCCCATGGGAAACATGTCGTTTTTTCCCTCCCCTGTTGGCCAGCTATCAGTTCAGTACATAGAGGCTGTGATCCCTTGCATCCTGCCAGAAATGCTCTTTTTTACCAGTTAGTGTTAGCTCGTAAACAAACCTTAAACCACGGAACTTGCACGGCAGTCATTATATTGCCATTCCTCATCGTTATTTACTGTTGCAGGCTGGAGAGGTTTTCGACCCCACCGTGTTTCCGGGGATAGTTCATTCACAGGTCACGGTTTTAGGGGGGTAATGTACAATTAACAATGACCCCCTCCCCATTAAAGTCACAAACACACAATCACTCACATACATGCACGCACACACACACTAAGTGAAGTGTTTGTGTTGTGCGTCTGCCTGGAGAGCAATGCCTGTGTGTGTGTTAGCTAAAGCACACCAGAGCTTTGTGTTACTTGGCAGCCACCTTCTCCCTTTTCCTGGAGCTCCAATCCCAGACAGTTTCTCGTTCTCTCGCTCTCTTCCTCTGTCTCTCTCTGTCTCCCTCTCTTTCTAGGGGGAATTTCATCAGTGAATGAGTGCTCCCTGCTTCCTCTTATCTGTCACTCTCTCTCTTTTTTCCTTCATCCCTTCAAGTCTTTTCTTGAAGCATCCAATTGTTAAGCTAGGGTTGTAATATCTGAAGGAGACGGTCAAGGGGCACTTAAGCTTGTACACTCAGAACACTTGTACACAACAACTGTGCTGGATTGGAGAGAAATATGGCAAAACTGTTTGGGAAATTGCCCCGCTTGGTTTTTTAAGGAATTCTATATAATTTTGTACTACTATATAAAACTATACTTATGTACGGCATGCTGTGTGTACTGTTACCTTATATTGCAGACCTGGATGAATGTCAGACCAAGCAGCACAACTGCCAGTTCCTGTGTGTCAACACTATCGGAGGCTTCACCTGTAAATGCCCTCCAGGATTCACGCAGCACCAAACCGCCTGCATTGGTACGAATCTCACGCCCACAAACACACACACACCACAGTGCTCAACAAGTGTTACTACTTATCTCACATTGGTTTTATGGCCTCTTTTATGGCTTTGTCTTGGAATAAATGGATTCATTGTGATGTCTCAAAAAGTCCAATAAAGCTTGACTGATTTGTAGTGATGGTAATGTAATAGTTGCTTGGGATGGAAATCCACATGTGTGGATGACAGTGTGATTTTGTCCTTAAAATTAAGATGAATAAGGGTATCTTTAACTACCCTGTCATACCAATACTAATGATACAGTTGTGTGATATTTGACCAAGCTCACTACTCCCTCTATGTTGCTGTTCATATTTCATAAAGTAAAGTCCGATTCCTCTCTTCACACAGACAATAATGAGTGTTCCGCCGACCCAGCGCTCTGCGGAGGCAATGGAGTCTGTCAGAACAGTCCAGGCAGCTTCAACTGCGAGTGCCAGCGCGGCTTCTCTCTAGACAATAACGGCCAGAGCTGTGAAGGTCAGACACTAGAACGCACAAGACCAAACTCCAGCAAGACTAATGCCTTGTGTTTTAAACTAAGACTACTGTACCAATTTGGATAATTCAGTCCTCTTTTGCCTTTCATAAATGATCGGCTGTGGAATACAGTGAAACTATTGCAATTGATGACTATCAGTGATAACTTGGTAAATGCTTGAACAATATGTGTGTTTACAGATATGGATGAGTGCGATGGAAATCACCGGTGCCAGCACGGCTGTCAGAACCTGGTGGGCGGATACCGCTGCAGCTGTCCTCAAGGTTATCTTCAGCATTACCAGTGGAACCAGTGTGTGGGTGAGTAGCTCACGGAAGCTATCTGGACTGTTGTGTCTGTCTGTCTGTGTCTGTTACACACACACACACACACACACACACACACACACACACACACATGCACACACGCGCACACACACACACACACACACACACACACACACACACACACACACACACACCACACACACATTCAATCTTTCCTTGTCACCATAGCCCCTCTCCTGTGAGCTCTGTGAGTGCAAGACTTCCCTTTCCTGGAAGCACAACCTTTCCCCTCCAGATTATGCAGAGTTAAAAGGACGCCTAATCTTCTCAGAGCACTGACCTCACAGTCCAACCTCCCTCGGTTTCCTTCGAACACAAAAACACACTGTCTGAGCTTACAGTTGGAAAATAAATATTTATGCTAAGTAACATTTGGGCAAGGATAGGACTCAACAGATTGGGGTCAAATGGGTACCATTGTGAACAGAGCAAGCTCATGTGCTCACTACAGTTCATGCTCAAGCCTGTTTTTAAAGCCCAAGAAACTACAGAAAAGCTGCCTATTAACAGGACAAAATAGTATTATATCATTTTGTGGGCACTGCTTAATTTCAAGGTGTAAGATACAGTTTGACTGCCCTAATAATAAGCAGTGATGTGAAGGAATGTGTGTGGACAGTTGCTCTGCGGATTATCACACCCTTGCCCATCTGCTTGGCATTCCAGATGAGAACGAGTGCCAGAACAGCCAGGTCTGCGGCAGCGCTTCCTGCCACAACACCCTGGGCAGCTTCCGCTGCATCTGCCCCAACGGCTTCAACTTTGAGCAGATGAGCGGCGGCTGCGCGGACGTCAACGAATGCTCGCACTCGCAGAACCCCTGCAACTACGGCTGCGCCAACACCGACGGAGGGTACCAGTGCGGATGCCCACCGGGCTACTTCAGAGCAGGACAAGGGTGAGCCCAGACATGGCTTTCATGTGGATCTCTAACTGGAACTATTGTCCATGTCAGTGAGATTAGACATTATGATAAAAAAACTTTGCAGGACTTTGGATTGAGAGTGTTCAAGCAGATAGATGTCTCTATATAAATCACTTATGGAATTACTCTTGACATTATGGGAATCAGCAAAGTCATCCAACTGTTATTCCAAAAAAGTCTTATAAATGATTTATGCATTTCAGTTTTTCTCATTATATATTTTGACAGGTGCTTTAACCTTTCTCTGTGGTTGAACGGTTTACCTGTGCTTGTGTTTCAGGCACTGTGTCTCCGGCGTGGGCTTTGGCGCTGGAGTTCCACTAGTGGGTCAAGGTCACGGTCAAGGTCACGGTCAGGGTGGAGAGGGAGAGGGAGACGACAACTCCCTGTCCCCAGAGGCCTGCTATGAATGCAAGATCAACGGCTATCCCAAGAAGGGCAGGAAGCGCAGAAGCACCAATGGAACTCTTGATGAAGCTTTGGGAGACTCACAGGTAATCCAGGCAAAGCATAATAACACGAGGCATTTATCTTAGGGAATCTTTGTGGCTGGTTTGGGAACCCCAATATTTGATTTGTGATTGAGGTTTGTTCTGTTCTTCGAATTTTAGAATGATTTAGTCCATATCTGTGAAGGCATCAAAATACCTTTTCCCAGTACAATTCAGTTCTACTGTCCAAAGCAAATAGCTTGTCGTCTGTATTTTATTGATGATGATAAACCCTTACTGTTTTGGAAATTCAGACAATCTGGGCTTATATTGTCCAGGTATAGTCCAACCACCCCCACCCCCACCCACATCTCCAGCCCTTACAAACCTACATTTAATTGAATGGTTTACAAAAAACGTTGACCAGGCCCCTGCAACAGATGGTTAAGTCCACTGGGGGAACATGGCACTTGTGAGAGACCGTGGCCGTGGAATCACTGGATAATCAATAAATAATATATAATAGTGGCAAATCTTAAACATTCTAAGCAGTGATATATCCACAATGACACCACATATCGGAAGAGTATCGTTCTAAAAACACAGTTGGCAGATTTTGACAGGTTGTTATTATAACGTAATTTAAGTAAGATCAAACATTTTGTTCCCATGGTTGAATTATAGAAGGAGGCACACATGAAAATCTCTGTAAACATTCTTCTATTCCAAGTGAATATCTAGAACATTCTTTTGGGATTGCTACATTCGAGTTTTGTCAGTATTTTAAAACATTTTGTCTGTAAATGATTTGCAGAATGAGCAGGAGACTATCAGCCTGGACAGTGTGGACACTGAAGACACCCTCCTGTTCAACCTAAACATCAGCGACGTGAAGAGCAAGGACCACATCCTGGAGTTCATCCCTGCGCTCTCTACTCTCAACAACCATGTCCGCTACACCATCGACTTCGGCAACGACGAGGGCCTCTTCAAAATCAACCAGAAGGAGGGCATAAGCTATCTCCATTTAGCTAAGAAAAAAGCTCTCGTCCCTGGAGCCTACTTTTTACAAGTCAGCAGTGTGCCTCTGTTTAAGAAGAAAGAACTGGCTCAGTTGGAGGACAGGCATGACAAAGACTACCTCACGGGACAGCTGGGGGACACACTGAAAATGAAAGTGCAGATTGTATTCCATTAAACCTGGACAACAACAGAAGGGCTTGCAACCAAAGAAACGAGCGGGTGGGACTACTACAGTATCGATTCCCAAAGATGATTCCATATATCATAGGTACAATTTCTTAGCATTCCAGTAAGAATTACCACCGTGGTGCCTCTTAAAAGCACTAATAATGGATTCTGCTGACAAAAACCACTTTGATATGCATTGTACGAAAAAAAAAAAAAAGAAACAAACGAATGTCTTCAAATAAGATTTTGTACTATGATATGTTGAATCTGGCAACACTTAGTGGGACAAGGAAGACTGCAGGAAGGCACTGATGCTGAGATTTTTTCACCGCTTAGCAGTCAGAAGTGTTCTTATTTTTTAAAGCTTGATGGACTACGCTTCATAATTATGCTTTCCTCAATCTTCTCTACTGACTACATCAATGCTAATCATATTTACTGGTGCTAGTAACATGTCAACATAGATTTATAAATGCACTGTAATACTCCACATGCACAGTGGCCGTACGCAGTCTGGCCAATAGCTGGCCATTTCCCATCTCTTTTGCAACCAACCGCAGTTAGTTCAATAGCCTCTCTGTTCTCAGTATATGCCTATGCTATGTGTAAATTAAGTGTGTTTATACTGTAATCATGCCACTTTTTAATCTTGGAAGCATTTGTAAACTAGATGGAGCCTTTAATTGAAGAGGGCTTTGTTATGGTGCTTATAATGACCAACTACTTTGTTTGTTTGTTTTTTTAATGTGTACACCGTTCCAATGATAAATATCTGTGACTTCAACCAAAATGATGCACTGAGGTCCTCATGGCCACACACTCTTGCGCAAGTACAATCAGTGCTGTCATCCCCCATGATGACGACATCAACACCAACTAAAGTACCAGTTTCTTTTCTGTGTTCACATCAGTGAGGGGTATAGGTGTAAATTCACAATAAAAAAATATTTTGGTTTTATGGGGTTCAGGAGTGGCTCTCCTTATTCAACCACTGCATAGTCAGGGAACAACCTCAGAGGTATATGAAAATCAGGAAAAGACCATGAAAGTAGACCATATATAGGTAAATAATTAAGTACTTTCTGTGGGTAAATGGATCATTGTTCTTGCATTGTTAAAGATTACTGTAGAAGAGTGCAGGCTTAGAAAACAGGACTTTTATTATTTTATCACTACTGACGAACTCCAGTGGCCAGCTGTGGGAGTGTTCACCAATTCACACACCCTCCTCTCCTGCTCTGGCCTTCAAGGCTGTGTCGTGGGATCTCTCAGTCTTGCAACAGCAGAGGCCTTATTTCTCTGGCTATGAAGCAGCAGCCGTGTGCGCCAACACTTCCACACATATCCACTTCAGCAAGGATCCAAACATACCATGTCAAACCATATAAGTAGGCGTTCCATTACTCAAATTGAAACCTGACTCGTGTACCAATGGAAGGACGTTGTCAACCTTCAGATAATGCTGTCAATATGTCTGATCAAACTATTGTTCAAAGTCAGACTAAATTGGGTATTCAAACGTCAGTTTTTGTTGGATTTATAACAATTGAGGAGAGTTTTTACAGTCTACTGATTTGTGAGCAATGGAGGAATATTTAAGCTTTAGGTGAGGACCAAAATATCTTCATTTTGATATGCAGTGAAGTCAATATGGTTGACTGCTTGGTTGGACAAGATGCTGCTGATGTTATGGTTATTATCCCTGTTG